>NC_084591.1:3700499-3708643 GCF_033807715.1 Cololabis saira
GGAGGAAGAACACACACCACACCCACACACACCACACTAGTATATACAGGACTAGTAGAACTGAAACGACCACACGAGCATCCACTAGTGACTGTCTTATCCCACAATGCAACACTTCTCTCTGCCAGTCTGCTCTCTCTGTAAAGGCAAAACTTTGGAACTCTCTACCCACTGAGTTAAAATTAGAGACCAATACAAAAGCTTTTAACAAAGACTCAAACAGTGGTTAAAATTTAATCAGCACTGACACGTGAAGAGTTCTTAACTTGTTGACTGCTTGCTTTTTTGTCTTTTTATGTTTCTAATTGAAAATTGTTTGTATTTCTTTGATTTTCCAATTGTTTTGTTGTTTGTTTTTTTTCATATTTCATTTATTTATTTAATTATTACGATTACTTACTACTTACTTATTATTATTTTTTTTTCCCCCATTCTTTTTATCTTAATATTTTATTGCTCTATTCTTTTTAAAAGCTGCCTATGGACAAGTGTTGCGAATTAGCACTTTTTAGCGAATTGCTATGTCCATATCAAATAAACATAAATAAATAATAAAACCAGGACTAGTAGAACTGAACAGCAGACTAGTAGAAACCAGGACTAGTAGAAACCAGGACTAGTAGACCTGAAACCAGGGCTAGTAGAAACCAGGACTAGTAGAACTGAAACCAGGACTAGTAACTGAAACCAGGACTAGTAGAACTGAAACCAGGGCTAGTAGAAACCAGGACTAGTAGAACTGAAACCAGGACTAGTAACTGAAACCAGGACTAGTAGAACTGAAACCAGGACTAGTAGAACTAAACCAGGGCTAGTAGAACTGAAACCAGGACTAGTAGAACTGAAACAGGACTAGTAACTGAAACCAGGACTAGTAGAAACCAGGACTAGTAACTGAAACCAGGACTAGTAACTGAAACCAGGACTAGTAAAACTGAAACCAGGACTAGTAGAACTGAAACCAGGACTAGTAGAACTGGAACCAGGACTAGTAGAACTGAAACCAGGACTAGTAGAACTGAAACCAGGACTAGTAGAACTGAAACCAGGACTAGTAGAACTGAAACCAGGACTAGTAGAGCTGAAACCAGGACTAGTAGATCTGGAACCAGGACTAGTAGAACTGAAACCAGGACTAGTAGACCTGAAACCAGGACTAGTAGAACTGAAACCAGGACTAGTAACTGAAACCAGGACTAGTAGAACTGAAACCAGGACTAGTAGAACTGAAACCAGGACTAGTAACTGAAACCAGGACTAGTAGAACTGAAACCAGGACTAGTAGAACTGAAACCAGGACTAGTAGATCTGGAACCAGGACTAGTAGATCTGGAACCAGGACTAGTAGGAACGGGGGAACGAGGCGTTCACCCACCGGAGACTCTGGGCGTTGTGTCCAACCCGTCCGTCTTGTCGTCTCGTGCAATTGGATGAAAGAAGGTGTAGATCAGGTCACACTGGAAGGAGACAACAGAGCCGTTAACCACGCCCTCATCAGTTAACCACGCCCTCATCAGTTAACCACGCCCTCATCAGTTAACCACGCCCTCATCAGTAAGCCACGCCCCCTCCAGCAGCCTGACGGGCGTCGTACCTGGAACACCTCGGCGGAGCTCCTGGTCAGGTTGTGGACGTAGTGGTTGAGCTCCAGCTTCCTCTTAGCCGCCACCTCCTTGATGTGCGTTCGGCCCAGAACCATCTTGTTGGAAAACTGCAGAAGAAGAACATTGATCCGGGTCACTCGTTTAACAGGAAGTCGCCTTAGCGGCGTAGTTTCTGCACCCAGAACCACCTGGAACCACAACGGTTACCATTGGAAACCTACAACGCAGAGATACGTGCACCCACGAAACCTAATTTATCCCGATAAGAGATTTCTTTCTTTCTTTCTTTCTTTCTTTCTTTCTTTCTTTCTTTCTTTCTTTCTTTCTTTCTTTCTTTCTTTCTTTCTTTCTTTCTTTCTTTCTTTCTTTCTTTCTTTCTTTCTTTCTTCTTTCTTTCTTTTCTTTCTTTCTAGGCTCATTTCTTTCTTTCTTTCTAGGCTCATTTCTTTCTTTCTTTCTTTCTTTCTTTCTAGGCTCATTTCTTTCTTTCTTTCTTTCTTTCTTTCTTTCTTTCTTTCTTTTCTTTCTTTCTTTCTTTCTTTCTAGGCTCATTTCTTTCTTTCCTTTCTTTCTTTCTTCTTTCTTTCTTTCTTTCTTCTTTCTTTCTTTCTTTCTTTCTAGGCTCATTTCTTTCTTTCTTTCTTTCTAGGCTCATTTCTTTCTTTCTTTCTTGGCTCATTTTCTTTCTTCTTTCTTTCTTTCTAGCTCATTTCTTTCTTTCTTTCTTTCTTTCTTTCTTTCTTTCTTTCTTTCTTTCTTTCTTTCTTTCTTTCTTTCTTTCTTTCTTTCTTTCTTTCTCTTTTCTTTCTTTCTTTCTAGGCTCATTTCTTTCTTTCTTTCTTTCTAGGCTCATTTCTTTCTTTCTTTCTTGGCTCATTTCTTTCTTTCTTTCTTTCTTTCTAGGCTCATTTCTTTCTCAACCGAGACTCTGGGAACCGGAGGTCGACTTCGTTGAGAAACATTAACGGAAACAAGTTAGAAAGTTAGGAAGGAAGAAATGAGAAAAAGAGTGGGGGGATTAAGGAAGGAAAGGTTGTAGCAAGGAAAGGACAAAAGGAGGAAGGAAAGACCTAAGGAGGGAAGGATCTATGGAAGATAAACGATGGAAAGTAGGGACTAGGGGAATGATGGAAGGAGACAAGGAAGGTCTCAAGGAAGAGACGAAGAAAAGAAATAAGGAATGAAAGAACGATGGAAGGAAGGATGGATGGAATTGTCAAAAAAGAAGTAAAAGGAGGAAAGAATGAATGATGGATGGAGGGATGGAAAAAAGGATGGAACGCAGGAACAAAGGTAGGAGGAATGAGAGATCAAAACGAGGAACGAGAGAATGTAGAACAGATTTAAGGAAAAGGGGAAGGATCTAAGGAAGGAAGAAAGCAACCGTGTAAGGAAGGAAGGAAGGAAGGAAGAATCTGAGGAACGATGTAATAAAAAAGGAAAGAATGAGGAAAGGAACCAAGAAGGTAGAAAAAGGAAGGACGAAGAGCAAAACAATCACTACCGAACAACATTTACAGGCACTAGGAATGGGTGATATTTTACCGTTCACGATAAACCGTCAAAAAAAATTCCCCACGGTAAGAATTTGTATCTCACGGTAAAAACAATAAATTCCTGTTGATGACGTTTTGGTGTAAAGCTGATTTATAGAAGGAAGGAAGGAAGGAAGGAAATGAGCCTGAAAGAAAGAAAGAAAGAAAGAAAGAAAGATATGAGCCTGAAAGAAAGAAAGAAAGAAAGAAAGAAAGAAAGAAAGAAAGAAAAAGAAAGAAAGAAAGAAAGAAGAAAGAAAGAAAGATTCCCATTGTTGTAGTTTAGTATTCAGTATCTTTTAGAGCAGTGATTGGCTCCAAAGACTGAATGTGGTGATAGATTTATAGTTAAAAAGATGGAGTTGAATTGGTATTTTTTTAATCATCATTTTTATCGTTATGGGGATAAATGCCAGAAATTATGGTGATACATTTTTTAGTCCGTACCGCCCATCCCTAACAGGCACGTCTCCGTCTTTACGAAGGTTTATTACATTATTAGTGTTATAAGCCTCAGGGTGAAGAAACCTCGTGTTAAATTGTCCAGGAGACGTCTGTGGACTCTGGGATGGACCGTCGCCATGGAAACATGCTTGGGAGTACCACAGAGCTCTGCATGAGGACCTCTGCTCTTTTAATTGTACTCAGTATCACCTGGTGTTAATTAACACAAATGTCCATTTACAGGTAGATGACACCCTGATTTATGTTTCTAATCAATATTCTGCATTTCTTGAAAGAAAGGAAGAAGTGGGCGTCAATGAGCTGGAAAAGGAAGATCTGGATAGATGAGATGAAGTCAGTAAGAAAAACAGAAATTATCTTGGATTGATACTTTCTGAAGAGGAATAACAATCCAGGTGAACCGAATATTCAGCATTATTTTTCACTGTCTTCTCATCTGCGGTTGCAGATGGTGTTTAGGTATCTAGTAGAGGTTTAACAATATATCGTGCCTCGAAATTTTGCGATACAAAAACAGCATGATACGTGACAAACTGTAGCGCGATATTAGGACAAGTTTATCCAGTCAATACAAGCAGACGCTGATTTCTTGTTCAATGTAGTGATTTTGTTTTAACACAAGAGGGCGCTGTGAGCTAGTGGGTGACTAATCTGCACGCACCCCCCTCTCCCATCTTTCCAATGCTTGTTGTTTCAGTCGAGTGTTTGCATAGGATTTACAAGTAGAATGGAGAACAACGTAGCAATAGAAGACGCCCCCGCCACATTTAAGTCACCGCTATGGCGGCATTTTGGATTTCCAATTGTGGATAGAAACGACGATCTGAGTGGCTGACAAGACGCAAACAATCTGCAAACATTGTAAGGCTGAAGCTCTTAGCTCTGTCATAAGCTAAATAACAGTCATGTTGCATTTTGAGTTTGGGACTTTTCATAGTTTATTTATTTACTTTTATTTATTTAATTTTAGTTGTTAAATCTTTGGAAAGAAAAGTCGAGTCATACATGAGAGAAACTATTCAGTTTGTATGAAAATGAAGTTGCATAATCATACCTGACATTTACTTTTAGTTCAGTTTGTGGAAAATGGTTGGCCTGGCTTTCTCTTTAAAACTTAAACAGTTATAAAGCATTACAAACTGTAACAATAGGGCAAACACACAGTATTGTTTTGTATTTTGTGTCTTTCAAATAAAAGCATTTTTTTCCAGTCATATGTTCCTCATTCAAGGTTGTTAAAAAAATACTGCTATAATATCGTATCGTTATCGTGACCTCAATATCGTCTATCGTACCGTATCATGAGATTAGTGTATCGTTACACACCTAGTATCTAGGTATTTAGGTGTCTGGGTATTTACGTATCGATTACGATTACGAGAATAAAGTCATAATATTATGAGAATAAAGTCGTAATATTTTGAGAATAAAGTCGTAATATTAAATATATTATTGATATAACTTCACAAGATGCTCAATATTCCTCATTTTAACACAGGGAGAAGACTACTCTTCCTGTTGAGTTAGAGTTCTCATAAATTATATTCTCATAATAGTACGACTTTATTCTCATAAATTATGACTTTATTCTCGTAATTTTACGACTTTATTCTCGTAATATTATTACTTTATTCTCGTAATATTACGACTTTATTCTCGTAATTTTACGACTTTATTCTCGTAATATTACGACTTTATTCTCATAATATTACGACTTTATTCTATTACGACTTTTTCTCGCCAATTGTACGACTTTATTCTCATTAAATTATGACTTTATTCTCGTAATTTCCCTTTTTTTTTTGTCTTAGTTTGGCCTTAATACTCCGTCGTATTGAGTAAATATCAGTAGTATGCATTAATTCGGGACGTACTATTCAGAGCCACACAGGACTTCCTGCCGTTGGGAGGGGGAGTTGTTACCATGGTAACAACTCCTGTCACAGCAGCAGTAGCAGCACTGCTCCGGTCTTTCTGGTTTATCCTGGCCCAAACAAGATGACCTTCTACAATATTATTATATACGAATATTATAATATTAATATTATATAATAATAATATTATATTTATGACATATACGTATCTGCACAGCACTTAGCAACCAAACGCCGCTGCACTGCTTTGTGGGAAGTTTCTGCTTAGGCCAGTGTCCATCAATCTGCACTAATAAATTTCTCTAGAATGAGTATGGATAGTACATACTATTGAATACGTACTAATGTTTCGGACGCACTAAAAAATCTCACATACTGTTTTTGCTACTCATTAGGGTGGAAGGATGGAATTTCGGACACAGCTTATGTATTTAGGTATCTAGGTATCTAGATATTTAGATATTTAGGTATTTATGTACTCAGGTATCTAGATATTTAAATATTTAGATATTTATGTATTCAGGTATCTAGATATTTAAATATTTAGGTATTTTATGTATTCAGGTATCTAGATGTTTAGATATTTATGTATTCAGGTATCTAGATATTTAGGTATTTATGTATTCAGGTATCTAGATATTTAGGTATTTATGTATTCAGGTATCTAGATATTTTGGTATTTACATATTTAGGTATCTAGATATTTTGGTATTTAAATATTTAGGTATTTAGGTATCTAGATATTTAGGTATTTATGTATTCAGGTATCTAGATATTTATGTATTCAGGTATCTAGATATTTAGATATTTATGTATTCAGGTATCTAGATATTTATGTATTCAGGTATCTAGATATTTAGGTATTTATGTATTCAGGTATCTAGATATTTCAATATTTAGGTATTTATGTATTCAGGTATCTAGATATTTAAATATTTAGATATTTATGTATTCAGGTATCTAGATATTTAAATATTTAGGTGTTTTAGTGGACGGGTTCCTACCTCGGCAGCTTCCACAGGGGAAACAGGATGGTTAGTTTGTTGTGCAGCTCCTGAAACTCGTCGAAGGTGCGGAAGACGAACTGAGGCTCGTTCTGCCCGTCCCGGAGGATCCTCACCACGTAGGTCTGCAGAGCCAGAAACAGAACCAGGACCCGCTTTAGTCCACGTGAGGAGGAACACGACAACGAGGACCCGCTTTAGTCCACGTGAGGAGG
Organism: Cololabis saira; assembly: GCF_033807715.1. Classification (NCBI taxonomy): domain Eukaryota; kingdom Metazoa; phylum Chordata; class Actinopteri; order Beloniformes; family Belonidae; genus Cololabis; species Cololabis saira. Next base: position 3,707,197 of record NC_084591.1, read on the forward strand.
AACACGACAACGAGGACCCGCTTTAGTCCACGTGAGGAGGAACACGACAACGAGGCGACGCGGGACTCACGTAGTGCTTGTCCGGGTTGTATCTCTTCTGGAAGGAGAAGATGGAGGCGTGGACGATGCGGCCCTCCTGCTTCAGGGTGTAGGTCTTGGGGGAGAAGGACAGGATGGGCTCGTCGTTGGCCGGCAGGCCCGAGAACCGGAGCTGGGCCAGGTTGTGGATGAAGAAGTTGAACTTGGTGGCCACGCTGGCCCAGGACTGGACTCGATGAGCCTGGTGGGGGGGGGATGGTTAAAGATCGTTAACGACATCAGGTGAAACATGGACTCACAGAAACACTCAGTCCTGATGCTACTGGACCTGAGTGCTGCTTTATAATACAGTAGAATAAATCACTAGAGATGGGCAGGATGGACTAAAAGATTTATCACCATAATCTCTGGCATTTATCCCCATAACGATAACGATTTTTCTTCTTTCTTTCTTTCTTTCTTTCTTTCTTTCTTTCTTTCTTTCTTTCTTTCTTTCTTTCTTTCTTTCTTCTTTCTTTCTTTCTTTCTTTCTTCTCTTTCTTCTTCTTTCTAGGCTCATTTCTTTTCTTTCTTTCTTTCTTTCTTGGCTCATTTCTTCTTTCTGTCTTTCTTTCTTTCTTTCTTGGCTCATTTCTTTCTTTCTTTCTTTCTTTCTTTGCTCATTCTTATCTTTCTTTCTTTCTTTCTAGGCTCATTCTTTCTTTCTTTCTCTCTTTCTTTCTTTCTTTCTTTCTTTCTTTCTTTCTTTGCTCATTTCTTTCTTTCTTTCTTTCTTGGCTCATTTCTTTCTTTCTTTCAGGCTCATTTCTTTTCTTCTTTCTTTCAGGCTCATTTCTTTCTTTCTTTCTTTCAGCTCATTTCGTTTTTCTTTCTTTCTTTTTTCTTTCTTTCTTTTTCTTGGCTCATTTCTTTCTTTCTTTCTTTCAGGCTCATTTCTTTCTTTCTTTCTTTCTTTCTTTCTAGGCGTCATTTCTTTCTTTCTTTCATTCTTTCTTTCTTTCTTTCTTTCTTTCTTTCTTTCTTTCTTTCTTCTTTCTTTCTTTTCTTTCTTTCTTTCTTTCTTTCTTTCTTTCTTTCTTTCTTTCTTTCTTTCTAGGCTCATTTCTTTCTTTCTTTCTTCTTTCTTGGCTCATTTCTTTCTTTCTGTCTTTCTTTCTTTCTTTCTTGGCTCATTTCTTTCTTTCTTTCTTTCTTCTTCTTAGGCTCATTTCTTTCTTTCTTTCTTTCTTTCTTTCTTTCTTTCTTTCTGTCTTTCTTTGCTCATTTCTTTCTTTCTTTCTTTCTTGGCTCATTTCTTTCTTTCTTTCTTTCAGGCTCATTTCTTTCTTTCTTTCTTTCAGGCTTCATTTCTTTCTTCTTTCTTTCAGGCTCATTTCTTTCTTTCTTTCTTCTTTCTTCTTTCTTGGCT
>NC_084591.1:4750234-5005234 GCF_033807715.1 Cololabis saira
GCTTCTTGTGCTTGAAAATGTTGATGTTTTTTAAAAAGAGGCTCAAGAGATTTCTTTAATCAGGCTTTTAACTGACTCATTTAAAGCAGCACAATGTACCTTTTCCACCTTAATCAAATCAAATCAAACTTTATTTATATAGCACTTCTCATACAAATAATGCAACACAAAGTGCTTAACATAAAACAAATAAACATAAAACTTATTAATGCCTTGCCCCCCTCCCCCCTCCCCGCAGACACAAGCACACTACATTGACCTAGGTTATACACACAGACACACACAGACACACGGTGTAGACATGGCTAGGCACAGAGGATCCAGGTGAGGAAATGGTAACAGGGAGCCGTCCACGCCAGGAGGTCTCATAGCCCGCAGCTACAAGGGGGGGGGGGGGGGGGGGGGGGGCCCACAGAGACCATCCCGGCCCGGACGGATAGAGGAGTCCAAACCACAGCGGTGAAGCCGTGATGCAGAGCTCCACAACCATCCAGGCCAGAACCACCCCCAGGACGACCCCCCTGCAGGCGAGAGTCACTCCCAGCATGGAGGCTCCCCATGAGGAAACACTGGAGCTAAAAGCTACAAGAAAGCAGGATAAAATACACTAAAAGAGTTTAAAAAAGTATAATATAACATAAAAAGTATGTCTAGAAAGCAAGACATTAAAAACTAAAAGAATAAGACAGTAAAATGTATAAAATAGACCATAAATAACGACTAAAATATTTAGATAAAACATGAGATTAAACAAAAATAAAATATGATAAAAAAGGATAAACTAAATATAAAACAGAGCAGTAAGATCCAATAAAAATAAGGGTGAGCATAAGAAATTTAAAAGAGTTAAATGAGTCAGTTAAAAGCCTGATTAAAGAGATGGGTCTTGAGCCTCTTTTTAAAAACATCAACAGTCTCTGCGGCCCTGATATATATATAATATAATATAATCTATATATATAATATAATATTTCCAGAGTCATTGTGAAGGTACATCAACATCATCACTTTAGTGTGTATTTTAAGTTCATAGCCTATCTTATCCTGCTTTCTTGTAGCTTTTATCTCCAGTGTTTCCTCATGGGGAGCCTCCATGCTGGGAGTGACTCTGGCCTGCAGGGGGTCGTCCTGGGGGTGGTTCTGGCCTAGATGGTTGTGGAGCTCTGCACCACGGCTTCACCGCTGTGGTGTGGACTCCTCTATCCGTCCAGGCCAGGATGGTCTCTGTGGAGGCCTCCCATGTAGCTGCGGGCTATGAGACCTCCTGGCGTGGACGGCTCCCTGTTACCGTTTCCTCACCTGGATCCTCTGTGCCTAGCCATGTCTACACCCATATATATATGCGTTTCTCTGCGTATGTGTCTGTGTGTGTAACTTGTGTGAATTGTAGTGTGCTTGTGTCTGTCTGTGTGTGTGTGCTTGTGTCTGTCTGTGTGTGTGTGTGTGTGTGTGTGTGTGTGTGTGTGTGTGTGTGTGTGTGTGTGTGTGTGTGTGTGTGTGTGTGTGTGTGTGTGTGTGTGTGTGTGTGTGTGTCTGTGTGGGCATGTTTAACATAGTTGCAGGGTAGGCTCCCAGTGTAGCTGGACAGGCACTGAGGGGGAGGGGAGTAGTGGAGAAGAGAGGTGAAAATGGAGGAGCATGTGAAAGTTATCGGTCCAGTGAATGGGAAATTTACATTTCTAAAACGCCCTGACGGCACCATTGATAAAGGTAGAGTGATATGTGTTGTTTGTGGCAAGGACTATGCTCACCACCAAAGCAGCTCAAGTTTAGCCACGTAAATGCAAAGCACCCGGTCACGAGTAGGCTTGCCACCCGTCCCTTGAAATACGGAATTGTTCCTTAATTGGGAATTAAAAGTTGCGTTCCGTATTGAACCAATACGGAAATATATTATTTATGCTCTTATTTACTGATGTCATAATATACAGGTGAAGGTCGGAAAATTTGTATATATTGCAAAACTTCATTCATAGTAAATTCCACTAAAGGTGAAACAAATATATTATTTCCCACTACATTCAAAGTGAGATATTTCAAGCCTTTATTTGTTATAATTTTGATGATTATGGCTCACAGTTTATGAAAACCCCAAATAAAAACTCTCAAAACATTAGAATATTTTATGGAATCAATAAACAATTCAATCATCAAAATTATAACAAATAAAGGTTTAACATATCTTGCTTTGCATGTAATGAGACTGTGTAATATATTAGTTTCACCTTTTAAGTTGAATTATTGAAATAAATTAACTTTTACACCATATTCTAATTTTCCGACCTTCACCTGTAGCTTATATTCTACATCTGGGCTGATGTGGACGTACCAGTAAAGGAGCATAGGCTATTTCAGTTGCTAGTATGGTTGGCAAGTTCAATGCTATTAAAGCATTTTAAACTTTAAATCAAAGCATTTTGTTTTTTCACATAAAATAAATACATTTCTATGCAGTTTAGAAGTTTTGGAGATGTTCCTTTTTTTTTGGCGCCTGCGCTGCTGAAATCGTGGTGTCCCTTATTGCTATTTGTGAAAGGTGGCAGCCCTAGTCACGAGCGCAGCCACAGTTAACGTTAGCAGCAACGAAGTTAGAAACTATTTATCAAGCCACAGCAATGCTCTAACGTGGTTTACAGGGTATCTCTATGGCATTTTGACTAAAGCATGTCACATACTGTATATTTATTAATACCTCAGGAAGTCGTGACAACTTGTTAACAAAGGGCAGAATATGTGTTTTAATGGGAGGTGGATTTAGTCATGTGTAGTTGGCACTTTGATAACAAATATTTGGACTGCACATGGTCATGGTTTGGTTCATATGACAAACTTTAAAATTCAAACAGGTCATGCACACAAACGGATGCGACATACGAGTTATTCTGATGAAATTTGATTTGCCGTATATACTCTACACGAGTGTCATTTTAGTTCACACATTTTTGAAAAATATTTTCTGCAATTGGTTAAGCAGAAAAAATAAACATTTTAATGTTTATTTTGACATCTTCAGTCTTCTGAAATACAGTTTTTTTTTTGTTTTTTTTAATACAGTACATACTGAAATACAGTTTTAAGTATTGCAGGTAACTGAATAATGCCTGATGAGACTTTCCACTCTATAATTTGTAAACTGCTTGAATACATGGATACATAAGCTACCTTAGCACTATTCTGAAGGTTCATGTGACATGGTTTGGGCTCAATAATTTCATGCATGGCTGTGTTAGCGAGCTGATATAGAGCTTCTTGTAGACTAAATAACATTAACTTGGCTTATTTGAAATTCTGTACTTTTCACTTATAATTCTCTCTAAACTGTGGTTTGCTGACTTCAAATATTTACTCGTCCCAGAGGCTTATCACTGTTCAGTTTCCACCCTGACTTCTGTGAATGGTGCAGACGTTTAAATGTGCCCTCAGCCCCCTGCTTTGACAATCTGTGGCATGGGTCACTTTGATCTCTCGGCCCCTGTCTTTCAAGTTTCCTACCTTGTGTAAAATGTGCCTTATCAAAAAGAGAAAGGGTAGTGGTGAGGAAGAAAGTAAATCCTGTGCGATACTGCTTGGACAGCAAAATTCTAGCTAATTCCCTGGACCCTGCAAAAGCACAGCTACCAGCGCACCATTACTCTTTTATGTGTCGAGAAAGGAGCGAGGTTGTCATCACTGACAGAAAGTGTTAAAGTGAATGTTTTCATCAATAATTAAATGTGAGGGCTCAGCGTGTCATGAGGTTTTGGCTGATGTTACCTTTTAATATTTACCAAAGTTTATGCCTGAGCCATCCATTACAACACATTTCCCAACGTGCTAAATTATTGATGCTCTCCAGCATGTGATACTGAGCCTGAAAAAGATGCAGTTGGTGTTCTGGCTGCTTAGTTTAGATTCTGTACACCAGTTAAACAGAAAGGTATAACTAAGTTGCTTCATTGGGCTGTTCTGGTCTGTCACCGGCTGGCCATTGAGCAGCTGGACAGCAGTAAGAATGACTAGGCAGGATGAAGAATCCGAATCAATCTAGTCTTGATTGTACACTCTTCAGGAGCCAAAATAATGCCACCCAAGATCACACCTCATACTCAAATCACTTAATAAGCCACCCAAACCATCTCCTCCTAATGAGGGATGTCAACCTTCCATTACCCTTTTAAAATACAGTTATACAAGTTAAACCCATCAAATAAGAAAATGACCACCCCTATTTACAAGATTAATTAAAACTCCTAAACACCAAACATCTATAATACCCACTAATTAACTCGCCCCAGGCTTCTCCTGCCTTAGACTCTCATGGAACCTTAAATAACCCCTCAGTCCCCGGGGAAGTGTTTTAACGTGAGCACCCTGGAGAAGACCAAGGATAGGTGAGTACATCACGCTCACATCCAACACTTCAATCCACTCTTAGACCCCGTCCACACGTAGCCGGATATCTGCGGGTATCTGCTAAACCGGAGATATTTTCCTACGTTTTGACCTGTCATCCACATGAAAACGCAAATAAACGAAGGTTTAAAAAAACTCCGGGCAAAGTGAAGATTTTTGAAAACTCCGTTTATGTAGATGCGTGTAGACACACACAACCGGAGTTTTGCGTTTTCAAACGTCACATTATGCGCCAAAACAACAACAAATCTGCTCTGACGTGCGCCTTTTGTTTACTACAGAACTACAGATGATCCATCATCTGTTCTCCAAGCTATTAAATAAATGGTCTCTGCTCTTGACCACCGCTTACTGCGTTACACCGACACAGAGCCTACGCCGTAGGGTACGCGGCGACGCGCACCGTACGCCGTACCCTACGGCGTAGGTTACGGCAGCTTCCCCGGGAGCCGCAGATTATCTACAGGTTTGAAATGCTTATGAATGTGGTCGAAAACGCAGATCTTCGGTTACGTGTGGAAGGGTTTTTTTTTAAAAACGATGTAATGTGGATGCAAATTTTTTTATAAACGGAGGGGGGAAATATTCGGTTTTAAAAATACCCGGCTACATGTGGACGGGGTCTTAGCTAATCACAAACACTATAACACAGGCAGCTGTCGGCTCATCCAACCACTCATACAAACTCTGGAATATAAAACCACATGTAATTAAAATACTTAATAAACATTCATTCATCAAAACCTGTACAAATGTGTCTCTGCAACCCTATGCCTGTTTTAAAGTGCTACTAGTGTCTATTTACAGTCTCTTAATGACACAGTGTAACAAAGAGCTCCTTCGTTACTATAGTGATAAAGGTTTGTGGTATTGAAGTAGTGTAAAGAGAGGAGAAAATTCATGTTTTTGGTTTGCTTTTTAAAAAATCTCATATGAACTATGGTATAAATTGTCCATTTTAGGAAAAAAAAAACGATAACATGATTCATTATTGCCAGAAAATGACAAAAACTGTTCAGCAGACAGTTCATTATCCCGATTCAGAGTGAAAAACTTGAAAATGTTAAAACCTAAGCCGAAAAGTATGATGACTCTAAAGATTTTGGACCCAGTTCATGAATTTACAAAGATGGTTATAAAATGTAAGGGGCCTGCATGAAACTGGCTAGACTGATGAAATTCTGTTCAGTTTGTTTGTACAACCCCAACTCACGCAGGCTATCTCAGGGCACTTCACACTGAAACCAAACAAGTTCACAGCAGTCCAATTAAATACAGTCCATTTGGGTCCAAATAGAGTCCATTTCAGTCGGCTTTGTAGTAATCCATTTATAATCCAGTGGAGCCTAAATTCACAATTTATATAATGTTCATGGAGAAGAGAGAGAGACAGTGAAAAAAGACTAGTTCAGTTTGGTGCAATCAAAGGGTGACACTGGAGAGGGACTGCCCATTAACAAGAAGAAACCTTCAACCGCACCAGGGTCATGAAGAGCGGCCACCTGCTTTAGCCAGTTGGGGATCTTAGATGACAGGAAAGAACAGAGAGACATCAGTCCAGAGATATCTGCCTATGAGACACAAAATAACAGTGCTAATAATAATATCATATACATTTGAGAGAGGAAAAGGCAGTTATATGAGGAAATAGCCCAGTGTATCATGGTTATGCAGCCATGGACTATACCGACATAACCAAGTGCCAAGCAGCTAACTTCTGGATTGAGGAACTAAGATTCGTTGCAGTTGTTTGACTCACCAATAGAGGCTGGCTGCAAAAGCGATACAATCTCCATTGGCTCCGGTGTTAAAATGTCCAACTTTAGAGTTGAAATAAACATATTTAGCCTGGTTGAAAACACAGTTTTGGTCTCAATCATTTGATCTCACACCCATGACAACTCTGAAAGGGGCGGATTTTTTTTGTACCACAGCAGGAGAGTATATATCAAGCAATACATGTATTTTTAATGTGATTGACAGTCAGCTCAGCCAATGACTAGTTTTTATCACTTCCTCTTCCTTAATTGTCATGCAACCACGCTTAGCGAAGCAACCAGCCATTTTATTAACCCAGCGTAGGTTAAACTCAATGGTCATTTTTGATTTCCCCATTGAATCAAAATGTTAAAATGGTATATCTCGCTGTAAAGGTCTGATTCACATTTGGTGGACATGTTGGTGTTGACTTCTCAAGCAACATGGCTGTGCCCGATAGGAGGAAAAACAGGCATGAATGTTTTTGATCTAATGCTTTGTCCATTGTTTTTACAGTCGCATAAGTAAAGGGAAAGTTTAGGGTCACCAGAGTCGGTAGTTTTATCAGAACTGAGCCGGTTCGACAAGAGAGGGCCGTAATGACTGAAGGGTCCGACTCGCATTCTACTTTTTGAAACTCTAGAAACTACAAGCCATATTGGGATAATTTGGAAGTTACTTTTTTTTGGTGAAAGGGAAACCAGCCCTGATGGGATTTACAAGAAAGAATAATTTTAAATTTGATCCTGGATTCAGCAGAACTTCAGTAAACAGAAGCTAAAATTAGGAAAACATGAGTTACGCTGGAGCATTTTGGATCAGGTGAAAGTTATTCAGTCATTTTAGGAGATCTTACTGACATAGAATTACAGTTGCCCAATCTTTTCTGCATTACTTTGAGATAGGATGTTTTTTATTTTGAAAATAATATGAAGGTACAATATCTTGATATGGCTTTATCGTACCCCAATTGCATGTTGCATCACGTTACAACCTCTTTAAGAAATATAACTGTCTCCATTAGAGGAGTTTTGTTATATTTTTATTCATTTTCAGACCCTTTTAGCACTTATATTTCTAAGAGAGCACAGAAAACAAACTAGTATCCTCAGTTTACCTATCTCTGCAAGCTAGGCTTTATGTATTACCATATTGATGGAAGTATGGATGCACTCCAAGTCACGATGCAGCAGATTTATCTCAGACCAGTTAGCAACTGACCTGAACATACATGGATATACAGTGTAGCCTTGCTGAATGGGATAGACTTTGATCATGACCCTGTAGCGTTGGGTTTCATAGACTGGTATTTGGTTGTTTTATTTAGGATCCCCATTAACATTAGCAACAGCATTATCTATTCTTCCTGGGGTGCGACATACACACAACACACAAGTGAACACTTAATACATAACAGACACAATATACATGACAAACAAAACAATAATAGACACAACTCCCTTAGTCACAAACAACACAGAGAATAACTAAATCACCATCATTCTCAGACATAAATAGAAATGAAATCAAATAAAACACCTTCATAAACAATACCCGCCTGAAATGACCTTATCTTACAATTCTTGACCACTTTTCACCTTTATTGTGATAGGGTTTACACTACCTGTAATTCTATTCAAACTTCATTCTGTTCTTTCCAAATGTTAAATCATAATTCATTAAATTTTAAAAGTTGTCAGTTGTCTTTTTTGGAAGTGAATGTGCAAGACTAATGAGATGGTTGATTTTAGGAAGAATCCTCCTACTGTCGCTCCTGTTTTAAAGACGAACAAACAAACACCTTTTTTATATTGTTATTTTACTTTTATTCTAATGAACCTCTTCTTTTATTTACTGGTTTGGGCAACTCATCCTCAAGAACAAGAACCAGGTAGGCATCATGAAGGTGTGATTGTAGACGTGAATCTAAATTATCACAACGAGATCTACTCGTTCAGGATTTCAAAGACGGCTCACATCCAGACTGACATCCAGCTTCCCTTTGGTTGCAGAAAGAATCTGTTAAAATGAAGAAAAGTCTCAGAAATTCGCTTTCTGCGATGTGCAAGGTATTACAGTTTTTTCTGAATGCTTAAGCACATTTTTTGCAACATTGGCTATTTTTGCTAAACTCTACACACAAATGAGAAAACCTTTCACCAAATTATCAAAACATTATAGTTCTCTTGCAAAAGCAAACACAGCTTGATTAACTCTTCACACCTTAGCAAAAAGGGTGTTTTCATATCAAACAGTAAACACATGCCATCATTTACTTAGCACATAATGTGCCAACTACACACTGATGGTATGAATACAAAACACATCTGGCTTTTGCTTTCTCTGTGCACAAGGTAGGCTAGGTCAGTTTGAGGTCATACTTTTGTCATAGTTCTGTAAACACACAGGGATCCAAACTTCAAGTATTGGTGTTTATTCACACTTGTCAAAACAAAGACACAGCACAGAACACAAAATAATAAATTCACAAAAAAAAGACAATCAGCCTACATCACGCCGTCTCTCTGGTTCCGGCCACAAAATCTCATCCACATGGCATGCGATGTCCTCCAGTCCAAGGCACCAGGGAAAATACCTCCTTGCATGCCGTATCCAGGCCTGACATGATGCCTGCTCAATATCTCCACATGCCTTCTCCATTGCCTGTAAAAGGGCTGCGTGTTGATGGGGATGGCGGTCGTGGACTTTCCAGCGCCAGGCAGAAATGGAGAGTATGGGGGGAGGTTGAGTGCCATGAAGAGTGGGTGATCGGTAAACCAGTTGCGGACCAAAGCAGCCCTATGGAAACTAACATTGTCCCATATGATGACATATCGGGTCTGCTCTGGTCTCTGAACAGTGAGAATGTCGTGTAAGGTGTCCAGGAATGCAATCATGTGTGCAGAGTTATATGGGCCATGGTTGCATGATGGTGAACAACACCATTTTGGCTGATAGCTGCACACATGGTGATGTTACCACCACGTTGTCCTGGGACATTGATTATTGCATGGTGTCCAATAATGTTCCTACCACGCCTCAATGTTTTACTGAGGTTAAAACCTGCCTCATCGACAAAGAGCAGCTCGTGTCCCATGGCATCTGCCTCCAGCTCCATTACTCTCTGGACAAGACAAAACAAATGCAACACATCAGGCCCATACACAGCACTACAGTAGCCTATGCACTTCGAAATTCAGAACCAATGACACTATAGCTTACCTGCAAATACTCATATTGTAGTTGCTTCACACGTTCACTATTTCTTTCGAAAGAAACTCTGTAAATTTGTTTCATCCTTATTCTGTTGCGGGCAAGTACACGACTTAGTACTGACATGCTCACACTGCGTACATTTTGGAAGATGGTGTCATTATCAATTATACGCTGCTGTATTTCGCGTAGTCTTATTGCGTTATTGGCAATTACCATATTCACTATATGGGGCTCTTGCTCTGGAGTGAACATTCTTCCTCTGCCCCCAACATCTGGACGTCTATTTTTGCATGAATGGTATTGTTGTGTTTCTCATTAGAGTAGGGGAGTGCTACAAATCTTAGTGCAATGTGACTCTACTTACCGATTTTCATTTTGAAATGTCCTAATGATGCTGGCTACAGTGTAGTGGCTCAAATTAGGCTGAACCCGTTGGCCAGCTTCCCTCAGGGTCATTCCATGGTTTATGACATGGTCCACTATTGTTGCTCTGATGTCATCAGTTATTCTATTTCTTCTTCTTACCCTTCCTCTTCCCCCTCCTCGTCCTCCTCTTGCTCCTCCTTGTCCTCTTCCTCTAACCCTCTCGCTTCTTCTCTTCCACGTCCTCTTCCTCCAACTCCGTCACCTCCACTTCCTCTTCCTCGGCCTCCTCTGATTCTTACTCTTCTTGCTCCTTCCATTGTACTCCACACAGACAGCTTACCTGTGGCTTATTCATAGTGCTTAGGCTGATTGCAAAGTGTACTAATTCTCTAAAAAAAAATTTCACGTGTGAAAGTGTGCCAGACAGTTGGCAAAATAGTGTAAATAATAGTCATACATGTGTATAATTTTGCTAGGAGTGTTTTGGAAATTTGGCAATTGAGTGTAAGCAGCAAGTTGTGTTTAAAGTTCTGCAAAAAGAGTGCTGTGCAGGGAATTGCGCCTACAGTTTTGCAAAGTGTGTGTTACAAAATTACAAACTGAGTGCAAAGCAGTATTTGTGCTTTTAGTTTGGCTAACTCAGTGAGCGGTTTTGCTATATGTATTAATAGTTATAGAAATTGTGCTACAAGAACATGATTAGCGCCTAAGCATTCAGAAAAAACTGTAAGTTGTTGTTGTTCTGTATGGTCTGTATGTGTTTCCATTGGCCATATAACAAACCGGCCCTCAGGAATAATAAAGAGATCTGAGATCTAGACCTATAGTCCATCATAGCAAATGTGATTTCTGGCAGCTTGATACTAAACATGAGGAATATAAAGAGGAAATCCGATACAAAGACGAAAGAATCTAAGCGACAAACTCCCACTGGAAGAGGAATAAAGGCCTTCTTTAGAAGTCAGCCACTTTGTGAGGCACCAAAATAAGAAATTGGATGGGGAGAGGTGAGCATTTCCCATCATATAAGCTGCCAAAAGTTCAAAGAAGGTTCACAATGGAGTCAGACTTGACGAGATGAGAAGTGTTGAAGCAACAAGTCTTGAGACTCTACTTGATGTCTCGCACGCGCCTGACATTTCCCCGTCTCCTTGTGTGGCAGGTTGGATTGCTGGAATCTGGAACAAGTTTTTGTTCCATTTGGTTCTTTGACTGTTTCAGTAAAGTAAAAAGGGCCATCGCCTCGGCAGCTCACTGTCAGTTCTGGACGGCAAGTTTGTATGAAAGAAAAAAAGATAATTGAAGATCACGTGAGTGGCATGAAAAAAAGCATATTAAATAAAAATGCATAGGTGACAAGTACTTTTGCAATGATGCATTCTACATGTGATTCTCTGGTTTCAAATTCAATTCATTGCCAATTCATTGTTCAGAGTTTATTAGATGCTCTTGAAAATCCCATTTCCTGTCGACTGCTTGTTGTCCTTGAATAAATAACATGGCAACATAAAGTGGTGAAGCTATAGACAGAGAAGTGTGAAAAATAGAGGCTGTTCAAATTAGATGTTACCGCTGTTTACTTGTGCTCTTCCTTAGAAATTCCCCCAGGGTTGTGTACCTGAACCTGAATTTGAAGCCTGGCAAACCTGTCACAATATTCACAGATGATCCATGAGCGCGTTGGGGAATTTATGTTGCTTTTGCATTTTACCTGATGAATGATGGATACAGGATCAGGCAGTATCATGCATCATATCGTTTTGTGGGGTTTTTTTCGGGCACTGTTCAGACTTGAGCATTGAAGCCAGACTCTTAAAATATGTTCCTTTTCACTCTTCATGGCTTAATAATGAAAATTTAACCTACCATCATTAAAAGGTAGAAGGTAAAATACCTGGATCTTTGTGTAATAGCCTACAAGTCACCACTCCTGCTAATTACCCATGATCCATTTAGCAAAAATGTTAAGCAAGTGGATGTTTTCAGAAAATTAGGGTGCTTTCACACTTTAGTTTGTCAGCTCTCTTGATGAGATTGATTCCAACAAACAAAAAACAATAAAAGAAGAGTTGAAGCATAACAAAATGCGCCACTTCAAACCACTCAAACGTCCTCACTGTTTATTGGTCAGACGTTTCAAGGGAACAAAAGCTGTGATGACACAAAGAAGATCCTGAAACAATGTGATTTATTTCAGTGTTAATCCTACTGAAAAAAAGATTAATTCACACCTAGACTGTTTAATTCAGTGCCTCAGTTCATGCCCCAATTAGTTGACGGATTGGAGCTTAATCTGATCTTCTTGTGACACTTCCGACATAGAAATGTCACAGGCAAGGGTAATGTGATTCAGATGCGGCCCATTGGTCCTGAGCTGTGTTTAACGTGGGTTATGGTATGTGTTTTTATGGGCCAGATGTGGCCCAAACGTGATAAGCAAGCGCTTACATGAGGTATGTCAGGGTTTGCAAGAGCAAATTGTGGTAATGTAAAAACTGTTCTTGTTGTTGTGACGCCATTTTTCTGTCATTATTCGGCTGTTTTGCTGTACTGTCTGCCATGGTTGGGGATTTTTCCCATGGGGCCGAGTGATGAATGCGCCATCTGTTGGGCCTGTGCAGACCTGAGCAGGGAAACCCCATCATTGTTACTAGTCTGCTACATGCATCCCCATGGTAAATTGCCTTGTAAAAGGCACTGCAAAAATCTGAAAATAACAATTTTTATCTATAAAAGTTTAAAATTCCCTCATGGTATCATCCGCGGATGCAGTGGCAGTCGCTCTTGGGACATCTATATTTTGTGTTGTGTCGCTATAGTAGCTAAATTAAGGTGCTTTCAGAGCTGTGGCCCGTTTGTTTTGTTCCGAGTCAGGGGCTAAATCGATACAGTTGTTTCGCTTTTGGTTTGTGGCGTTTGTGTTCACAAGGCAAGCGTCTGTAGCGGTTCAAAGCTGTTAACAAATGCCATGCGCCAACCAACTGTTCTCTCATTGGTCAGAAATGAACACAGAAGGAGTTTCCTCTTCCGTACCCCGGGATAAACAACAACTATGGAGCATTGTAGGCGAGTGTGGCTAGTTTGTTTCTGTGTGTTTCTGTGTGTTTCTGTGTGTTTCTGTGTGCTGCGTCGATTAAGTTCTCACTGCAAACGAACCGCTCCAGGTCTGGAATGGAAGCGAGCCGAGACCACCTCTCCTAGGAGATCTCAGCTCGCTTGTTTTGTGCTGCATCCGAGCGCGATTGCTGTGTTCACATGTACCAAACGAACCGATCTTTAGGGGGAAATGCTCCCTGTTTCGGAACAACTGCTCCAAACTAGACAGGTGTGAAAGCACCCTTAAATTCACCACATTTTGAGATTTTACTGGTTTGGATACAGCTTTTAGCTAACAGTACGCTGGTTGGTCCCCAGTGTGTTTTAGTATTTCATTCTCCAGAGATAATCACATTGAGCTGGTTGTGAGACGGACATGTCTGCTTGATCAGGACCTGCACGTAAATGGCAACTGGTGCCAATAAGAAAGAAAGGTGTTCGCCTGAATTTTTACACAACAGAGAGAATGCAGCTGCTGCACAAGTGAGGCCCTGAGACAGCAAGAAAACGCACATTTTGGACAATGTCTGGTGTATATGTGGCTGGGTTTAGGCAGTCATACTCATACTGAGTCAATGGCATCAGTCAAGGCCAAAGAAACCTGTAAATGTGCTCAAAGTTTGGTTTAAACGTGCTTTTCTCTCTGGTGGGATTATGGTCTGTTTTTTGGTTTCGTACACGTACTCACCAACATTAAAATCCAGACTACCTCTTTACTGCGTTCAGACCAAGCAAAGACGAAACAAGCGCCACAATCCGGGGCGGAAAATTAATTTTAAGTAGACTAAAGCCTGCGGCTGTGTAAACACACTTAATCTCAATATACTGTAACGTGCAGTTATATGCAATATGAGCCAAATACATGCATCTGAAGAAAATTCATCAATTGTGGTAAAAGCTTAAGTGTATTTGCTCACAATCTCAGCCAGCCAGTTCATTAAACAGCATTTGCTAGGCCACTCTCAGCATCCTTTGATCTATGAAAGACAGAAAAAACAATGAAGTGGCAGTGAAAGCAAATGTCAGGTTCGTTGTTGACACTGACTTCTTTTGTCTTTCTCTGATAGCAGAATCCTCTCCTCCTCTCTGTCATCCACCCACATGCTGACACACACACATGCACACACACACACTCTACAGTGTCTTCTATAGTCTACAATGTCAACAGCAGTAGACATCATTAGAGGCTCTTGGGATTCCTCTTGACAGTGACCACCGGCAGCAAGTAAAAATCTCTCAGCCCAGTTGTTCAGTCTAGCACATTAACACCCGTATCAGCTAACACAGATGTACAGTAGAAACTGCACTCATCAGTGTGGATATGTAAATGCTAAAGGTGTAAAGATTAACCTGTACAATTCAGAATCCACATTTCTATGTCCATACATCCATGTTCCATAGCAACCCCATCCTGTTGAGGGTTCACCGTACATGTGCAAGCACGTACTGGGAATAAATCACTTTTTCAAACATTTTTGTGGAAGCAATGACTGCCACGTGCTCCAGATCAAAGATGATTTAGAGCATCCAGACTGTTATCAGTAGCTAGTCCAAAGCCCGTGCAGGCTCTTTGATGTGGGCTTGGTTCAGTGTTCTTGTCAAAAGTCATTTTTACTTCTCTGAAGGCAGCAATTATGGAAAAAGTACATTTTGACATGACATTTTGGGGGAATATTAACTGCCTTCAAGACCACATTGTTTCCAACGACATCCGTGCATTAAAAACCATAAACCACATTCTGCACACATCGTAAAGACGTGGCTGCAGACTAAAGGTGGTCCTGGAGTCACCTGCCTGGAAATGATGACCCTACTCTGTTGCACACCTGATAAGATGTATGCAGGAAGACTGGGACAAAAACACTTATGTTTCACCTAGGGCTGGGCGATATATCGAGTATAGTCGATGTATCTCGGCTTCTACTCTGTGCGATGTACAAAATGTTTGTACACAAAATGTTTGCCCGCGGCGTTTGCTTTTCGCCACGGGCATTAAATGACAGACTTTTCTCACTCTCTCGTCTCGTCTCTCCTTCTCTGAGACATAAAACAAGCGCACCCTGTTAGATACGTCAGTCACGTGCTGTCGTGTGTGCATTATCATTGGCCCCCGACCAGCTGCTGGTGTCTGCGCTGCTGTCCGGGACCGCCGGTCACTTCCACCCCCCGCTTTAACTTTCCCAAACTCGGCCTGTTTGCGCCGTGAGCTCATCTGCACGGTTGCTACGCGCGACGGACTCTTTTCAAAGCAAACCGGTTTAGTAAAGACGGGAGGGGATGTTTTCTACGCGTGCAGCTCTCCGGAGAGCCGAGGAGCCGCTCAGCGCAACACGCGCAGCCGAGCCTTTAGACTGATTTATGGTTCCACGTTACACCAACGCAGAGCTACGGCGTAAGCCCTAAATCCCAGATTGCATTGCAAGTGCGATGATGAAGAGTGGAAACATTACAAAGCACTGAAAGTTTGACTGTCCCAATGTTTTTTGTCTTTTTTGCATTTTCCATATCACCCCAGCATTTTTCAGATTTGAGTTGTGTATTTGATTGTAGCTTTTGAAAAAAAGGGAAAAAAAGCCACATTTAGAAATGGCTTGTTTTCATTCACAGTGGAGATGATTATTTAAGCTATAAAAATATCAACGGCTGTATTGGACAAACCCAGATAAACACTTTTTGTTTGTTTGTGTGTAGATGTCTGGATTCAGTCATGGATGTGGCATTCATGATAAAAGCTGGGGAGCATAATAACTGGCCTGCCTAGGTTAGAGTGTCCTTGCTGCCGCAGAAAATGAGCTAAGTGGGTCTACCTCTCCAGAGAAGTGGGCCGCATCAACAAAGGGCGGCACAGCCTCGCAGCACCCATTTTTAATCAGGAAATATCTTCAACAATGTTGTCTTGCTGGAGGTTGAAAATTTGCTCCAAGTCATATTCTTTGACATAAATAACTACAATTCATACATTTTATTAGTAGTTTATAACAGTGTGATTAATGTTTGACGCCTTAAGGGAACATATTTTGAAAAATACTTTTACTTTGCTTGAGAGCACATATGAATGTCTGACAGGAAAGCCAAATCAAAAACTAACATATCAAACACAGCGTGTGATGTGCGCCGTGTTCTCACTCGTGCTGTGCGTAAATGAGGGCTTCTTTCTAGAAATGATGAGCGTCATTTTTTTCTTCGGCTGCTTCATTCAAGTTACCACCAACATTTGACATTTCGTTGATCATAACTTCCAAACAAAATTAACTTTCCTTGTGCGTGTACATGAGCTCACTTTTTCTTATTAAAGATTAAAGCTGCACCGTAGGTCTCTCTGAAGATGGACAGCTGACCTCTTTTTACCAAAAAACAACATTGATGAGTATACCATCACGAGTCAACGAACGAGTCAACAAAACAGCCATTTTTTTTTCTAACAATTATGCAGTTGATTTAAATTTTGATTGATTAAAACATTAAAGGTTGAGATGTAAATTCAACTCCCAGGCTGTGTTCACTCTGCCAGCCCAAATACAGTTTTTAGCATATCCAATCAGAAGCTGATCTTTGTGACTGACCATATACATTAGTCACACGCACACACACACACGTGGAGCTGCGCTGTAAATTTCCTACAAGTTACAGTTTTTTTCGATTGCTTACACACTAAAATTAAAAGTAGTACACTATTAGCAAAACCTTACACTCAAGAAGCAAAACATCAGCCCATATTTGCACAACTATAAGCACATTGTCAACCTCACACTTGTTGCAAAACTCTACACACAGTGATTTTCAAAACACTAAACACACTAAACGTACATTAGACACAAAAATCTATCATAAAGTCACTTCTTTGCAATACCAAAGCACTGACTGTCAAATTAGCACACCGTCCAACCAGTTGGTTCAACACAGTCATCAGGTGTGCAAACACTTGTTTGCTTAAATGTTGACACACCAATCAGGTGTATCTACACTATAGAAAGCAGCAGGTGAGCTCATTGGTCTCCAAGCACAAGAGTCAGAGAAAGACTACAGTTTTTCTCGATTGCTTTGACACATTTTGCACATCATGGGTCATCTTTATCTAATGCTCACACCTTCTTTGCACAGCAAGAGTCCTCTCTGGCGAATCGATTAACTATTTCTCATTGCTTTCACACAATTTTTGACTTTTACTGTAATACACTTTTCAAAACAACACACTTCTCACAAAGAGACACAAAACATAACTGATTTACCATGGCAACACATTGCAGACACTTTGTAGCAGCCAATTGGAACTGCTCTCTCAATTCTAAAAAAATATCAGCACCTGTGTGAACTCTCTTTGCAAAACTAAGCAAGTAGTCCTCAACCTATCAAAGAGGTCAATAGCTTGAAGTTGACACCAAGCATGGATGGAGGAGGACGTGGACGAGAACATGTGGCCTGATCGTCAGGCCCGTGTCGACAATGCGTAATTTTCCTGTATTTTTATTTTTTTTCATATTTACAGGGTTTCATTTGATTGTGTTTCATTTACAGTACTTTCTTTGAGAATTGACCTTTGTTGTACTGCATATTGAACCCTGTCATTTTGATTGCTTACAGTACGTGCATGTGACAAGTACTGCAATAAATATTTTTCTGTCAGAATCTTGACATTTTGTACACAGTAGAACAAATGTAAATCAATGGTGTTGACAGGAACTTCAGCAATACAAAAACAGATCTACAATATTTTACTGTATACACATTTTCTGATTGTACTGTAAATACTCTGTGACAGTATATTTATAAGTTATATAACTAAGTTAGAGTGCTCAATACAAAACCCAAATAGTCAATACTATGAGGGTGTTGAACAAAAGTTGATATTGATAGCTGTGGTTTCAATTTTGTTATCCATCGTAATGAGAAAACACACATGTTCAATTGAGAAAAAATTGTAGGTTTTGATGGAAAAGTTTGGTTTTGATGGATGTGTGACAAGTTTTGAGAAAGTGGTGTCATTCTGCAAACATCATAAAGTGTTTTGGTTATTTCAGCTTCTGTTAAGGGCTTTGTGTGAGCTGTTTTGAAAAAGTAAACTGTGAATGGAAAAATGGGCCAAAACGATCAAGAAAAACTGTATATTTGTACTTTGTTGATAGTAGCCTACTCTAATCATAGGGACGTAGAAGTGCTAAAAGTGTTTTAGGTTTATCACAGCAGAGTGTAACTCGTGCAAACAGAGTATAGTAATGTGAAACGTGTTTGTTTCATATGGTAACAAAGTGTGGTTTTTAAAAAGAAGTGTATAGTTTTTACAAGCGTGTTTAATTTTGCAAAGGATCTGTAGTGTTTTGCTAATTTGGTGTGTTGTTGTGCTAATTGTGTGTAGTGTTTTGAAACCACGGGCCCTGTTTTGAAAATCATGCTTAGGCAATCAAGAAAAACTGTAAAAGAAAGCACCAGAGACTGGGGAGGTTTCCGTGTACTACTTTGTTCCAGGGAGCCCTCTCTGCCAGTACCAACAGGACTGGGCGGATGGTCCGGGGGTAGGTTAGCTGTTAGCAAATGGAGAACTAAAGCTAGCAAATGGAGAGCTAAAGCTAGTTAATGGAGGTATCTGGCATCAACTCCATCACTCTGGTATGCAGTCATTGTTTTGGTCACGTAAAGTACACTAATGGTTTTTAAATCCTATTAGAACAAGCACACCTTTCGGAATAAGATCCAACTGTGCAACTCTGATTGGAGTTGAAACCACCACCATAGATAGTTTGAGTCTGATTTTGGAAAAAAAGAAGACATTTCATGTGTTTTTTGACAGATCTGACGGATGCAGTCTGAACAGTCCAAGCTTTGCTCAGAATGAAGTTTAAATCTGATATTTAGGCATACAGATTTGCCTGACTAACTATTTAAATCCGAGGACCCATTCCAGTCCTCGGGGGCTGCTGTCCTGCTGATTCAAATAAACGTGTCATTAAACGACTTGTGCAGACTTTGATGACAAGGTGATGATGATATATCCATTTAAATCAGGTGTTTCAATCATTCAAATCTAAAACATGCAGGACAGCAGCCCTGGAGGGCAGTAAATGGACACCCAGATTCACAATATTACTAGTGATCAGACTTGAGCTGCGTGTCCTTGGAGACGGTCAATAATCCACACGGTCGCTGTTTTAGCCTGGATGCAGTGAACTGAAAATAAAAGCATTTTCATGCTCTGAACCTGTCATTTTCATCACTCTGATAAACAATGTTGTGTAGCGATTCTAGCGAACGATGAATAAGACAGCTGAGATGCATCTGTGATTATGCCGTTTCAGATTTGGAGAATAAATCACATTCCATGTGGTTTCTTGGCTGTTCAGATTGTAAACAAGTCTGTCTAAATACAATGTTTAAAAGCTAAAAAAAATCAGTTTTGGACTGGCAGTCTCAACATAGCCTTAGTTTGAGCACAACCCACGCAGCTCATAGGCCTATGTCTAATTCGAAGGAGGCTAATTTTACTTATTCATTCTTTTCTTGATGAACACTGGCTACAACAGCAGTTGAACTATCAACATTCGCCATTGAAGTGCTTTAGTAATTAAATAAATGCACTCAACTCCCCCTTTGTAAGTGACACCAGGTATACCTAGTAATGTGAACCTGAGCATACTGTATATTGTCCTTGGCTAACGCATACAGGTAGTCCCCGACTGAGTAACATTCGAGTTGCAAGCTTAAGTTTATACAAAGTAGTTTTAAGAATTTACCTGCAAGGATAGGTATAATTAAAATAATTGCATGTCCCCCAGGTGAGGGCGGCTGCAATCCATGATGTTCTTCAGTGCTGTCTTATCTGTGAAGGTGATAAGAAAGGCCTGAACCGAAGTCATTCATGTCATCTTTTTATTCTCCATCTTATCTTTACTATAAAAGACACAAAAACATTGTATATCTGACCAAATGTGAAGCTGTTTCAAAATAAAAGTGGGATCCACTTGTTCCAGTACTGTACAGTCCAAATGATCAACGTACAAACAAAATAGACTTAAAGACTGCAGCTGCACTAAAAACTCCAAAACTGTCCAGGGTCCTTATGGTCTTTTGCTGATGCATCGCGTGTCAGGTGATGATGGGAATTTAACCACTGCATTGTCAAGCAAATAAGGAAATCACTCTTCAACCTCCGATTCCAGAGTTTTCTCTGACATCGTGTTTCAGGACATTCAGTTTGCCAGACAGGTACAGCATTAATCACAGCGAGGAGCTCTGTACCACTTGATTAAAAAAAGAAAGAAAAAAACAAACCCATTAGGCTCCATTAGACCAGCAGTACTATTCCAAGTTAAAACACCTTCTCCCTTTATTGTGTTACCATGGAAATGGAAATTCACAGAGATTGGATAATGTTCTGATGCCAGACCTTCAGATATAATTTAATTGCGCTAACACTCCTTCTCCTTCATATTTTGTCCGTATGCATCTGCGTGGTTTGCAAGTGGGGGTTTGATATTGCATCTAATTGTTTCATTTAAAATGTAAATACTGATTATGACGTAAAGTGAAAAACATTTAGTTTTAAAATATGTTCACAACATATTATTTTGACAAACTTAAAAAAACAAACATGCAAAACACACATAAGACGGCGGACAAACTTTATTGGGTTTATAGTATTATTGTTATTTTTGTAATTGCTTACTTTGTGTTTGTGTTTTTATAATAATGATAATAATAGCTAAAGATCTTTTTAATTTTAGTGGTGTCAGTGCTGAAACTGGTCGTGCTATTGGGAGGAACGGTGTTGGCTATAATTAGGGCCCGAGCACCTTCAGTGCGAAGGCCCTATTGTATCTGTAGGAATTCTTCGCGTTATTATTATTATGGGCATGCCAAGTAGTGGCATGACCATATTGCAATCGTCCAGAATGGCCCAAAAGGCAATGTTGCTAGCGTTTCGCTAACATGCTAAAGTTGCAAGGGTCCCACTGCGCACCAGCGGGTGTAAAGCATGACCCCGCACTGATGTGGGAAAAAAAAATCTCCAAAAAATGAAACACGGCCGAGAAAACCTGAAAAATGAAGGCGATATATTAGTATACAGAAAGGTTTCCCTTTTTTTATTATTATTATGGGCATGCCAAGTAGTGGCATGACCATATTGCAATCGTCCAGAATGGCCCAAAGGGCAATGCTGCTAGCATGCTAAAGTCGCAAAAGTCCCACTGCGCACCAGCGGGTGTACAGCATGACCCCGCACTGATGTGGAAAAAAAAAATCCCCAAAAAGTAAAACACGGCCGAAAAAATGAGGAAAAACATGAAAATGAAGGCGTAAATTAGTACCCAGAAAAGGTTTCCCTTTTCTTATTATTATTATGGGCATGCCAAGTAGTGGCATGACCATATTGCAATCGTCCAGAATGGCCCAAAGGGCAATGTTGCTAGCATTTTGCTAACAAGCTAAAGTTGCAAAAGTCCCACTGCGCACCAGCGGGTGTACAGCATGACCCCGCTCGGATGTGGAAAAAAAAAATCCCCAAAAACTAAAACACGGCCGGAAAAACGAGGAAAAACATGAAAATGAAGGCGATATATTAGTATCTAGAAAAGGTTTCCCTTTTCTTATTATTCCGCACTTTTTTTCGTCCGTTAATGCGGCCCGAACCGGAACGTGCACCCATGCATGGCATACATCGTTGGATGCGTCTCCATCATGCCTCGATGGGCATTACTTTTCTCCGTAATAGGGGTTACCGTGGCAACGCTAGTTGCCAAAAAGCAAAAAAAAAGGCGAAAATTCCCACGCTTATTGCTCGGCCGAACTTTATCGTAGAGACATCGTTCAAACTTTCAAACACTCAGCCCGATTGTCCCTAACCGACCGTACAACCTTATTATGCCAAGTATTACAGTTTTTGTGATATTGACCTTTCATTTTTTTTTTTTTTCCCGTTTGACTTTGGACGCTTGTTGCTAGGCAACAGGTTATCGTAGAGACATCGTACAAATGTTTCCCGACTCGGCACGCTGTGGACTTCAACATACTCAAATTTCATGAAGCTGGGATTTAAGGAAATTTTATGTCAAAATCCAGGCCACATGGCCCCATTCATTCGGATGGAGGTTTTTACCATGGTGAAAAAAAAACCTATCCGTTAACGTAGCCTGAACCGGAACATGCACCCATACATGGCATACATCGTTGGATGCGTCTCCATTGTTCCTCGATGGGCATTACTTTTCTCAGTAAAAAGTGTTACCGTGGCAACGCTAGACGCCAAAAAGCAAAAAAAAAGGCGAAAATTCGGACGCTTATTGCTTGGCCGAACTTTATCGTAGAGACATAGTTGAAACTTTCAAACACTCGGCCCGATTGGCACTAACAGACCGTACAACCTCATTATGCTAATTATTACAGTTTTCGCGATATTGACCTTTCATTTTTTTTTTAATTTCTGTTTGAATTTGGACGCTTGTTGCTAGGCAACAGGTTATCGTAGAGACATCGTACAAATGTACCCTGACTCGGCACGCTGTGGACTTAAACATACTCAAATTTCATGAAGCTGGGATTTAAGGAAATTTTATGTCAAAATCCAGGCCAAATGGCCCCATTTATTCGGATGGGGTTTTGTACCATGGTGAAAAAAAAACCTATACGTTAACGTAGCCTGAACCGGAACATCCACCCATGCACGGCATACATCGTTAGATGCGTCTCCATCTTGCCTCGATGGGCATTACTATTCTCAGTCAAAAGCGTTACCGTGGCAACGCTAGACGCCAAAAAGCGCGCCCCATTAATAACTATTGGGAGCACAGGAATGAATGAAATACAAGCGTAAAAACACCTCAAACTGACATAGAACCACCCCAAACACAAACACTACAGCCCCAAACCAAAGCAGCGAGAGGGGACGAATGGGCGGTAGGGCATGCCCATATCAAAATTTCCTGAAATTTTCTAGTTATTATTATTCTTATTCCGCACTTTTTTTCGTCCGTTAATACGGCCCGAACCGCAACGTGCACCCATGCATGGCATACATCGTTGGATGCGTCTCCATCGTGATTCGATGGGCATTACTTTTCTCCGTAATAGGGGTTACCGTGGCAACGCTAGTTGCCAAAAAGCAAAAAAAAAGGCGAAAATTCCCACGCTTATTGCTCGGCCGAACTTTATCGTAGAGACATCGTTCAAACTTTCAAACACTCGGCCCGATAGTCACTAAAGGACCATAAAACTTCATCATGCTACTTATTACGGTTTTTGCGATATTTAACTTTCAATTTAAAAAAAAAATCTATTTTATTTTGGACGCTTGTTGCTAGGCAACGGTTTATCGTACAGACATCATTACAACATTGACAAACCCGGGACGCTTTGTACTGCAACATATTTTAGTCTCGTCATGCTTGCTATTACGGTTTTTGAGATATTCCACATTGTTCATTTTGATGCTAACGGAACTTCGGATGCTTGTTGCGCGGCAACGCGGTATCGCAGAGACTTTGTTCCAACGTTAAAAGACTCAGCTTGATGTGGACTACAACATACTGAGGTCTCATTACGCTCTCGTTTACAGCTTTTGAGATATTAAAGCCAAATTGTCCCATTCTATCCTATGGGGCTTGTTACCATGGCAACAAAAACCTATGCATTTGTATGGGAGAGCATGTGAATAAACAATCTGTTAATACTGCTCGGACCGCAATGTGCACCCATGCATGGCATATATCGTTGGATGCGTCTCCATCGTGCCTCGATGGGCATTACTTTTTTCAGTCAAAAGTGCTACCGTGGCAACGCTAGATGCCAAAAAGCCAAAAAAAAGGCGAAAATTCAGACGCTTATTGCTCGGCCGGACTTTATCGTAGAGACATAGTTCAAACTTTCAAACACTCGGCCCGATTGGCACTAACGGAGCCTAGAACCTCATTATGCCATTTTTTTAAGTTTTTGTGATATTGACCTTTCATTTTTTTTTTAATTTCCGTTTGACTTTGGACGCTTGTTGCTAGGCAACAGATTATCGTAAAGACATCATACAAATGTTCCCTGACTCGGCACGCTGTGGACTTAAACATACTCAAATTTCATGAAGCTGGGATTTAAGGAAATTTTATGTCAAAATCTAGGCCAAATGGCCCCATTCATTCGGATGGGGTTTTGTACCACGGTGAAAAAAAAAAACCTATCCGTTAACGTAGCCTGAACCGGAACGTGCACCCATGCATGGAATACATCGTTGGATGCGTCTCCATCGTGCCTCGATGGGCATTACTTTTCTCAGTCAAAAGCGTTACCGTGGGGACGCTAGA
Organism: Cololabis saira; assembly: GCF_033807715.1. NCBI lineage: Eukaryota > Metazoa > Chordata > Actinopteri > Beloniformes > Belonidae > Cololabis > Cololabis saira. The sequence goes on from NC_084591.1 coordinate 4,774,342, forward strand.
CTGCAAAAAGCGCGCCCCATTAATAGCTATTGGGAGCACAGGAATGAATGAAATACAACCATAAACACCTCAAACTGACATAAAACCACCCCGAACACAAACACTACAGCCCCAAACCAGAGCAGCGAGAAGGCTCGAATGGGCAGTAGGGCATGCCCATATCAAAATTTCCAGAAATTTTCTAGTTATGGGCATGCCAAGTAGTGGCATGACCATATTGCAATCGTCCAGAATGGCCCAAAGGGCAATGCTGCTAGCATGCTAAAGTCGCAAAAGTCCCACTGCGCACCAGCGGGTGTACAGCATGACCCCGCACTGATGTGGAAAAAAAAAATCCCCAAAAAGTAAAACACGGCCGAAAAAATGAGGAAAAACATGAAAATGAAGGCGATATATTAGTATCTAGAAAAGGTTTCCCTTTTCTTATTATTATTCTTATTATTCCGCACTTTTTTTCGTCCGTTAATACGGCCCGAACCGCAACGTGCACCCATGCATGGCATACATCGTTGGATGCGTCTCCATCGTGATTCGATGGGTATTACTTTTCTCAGTAATAGGGGTTACCATGGCAACGCTAGTTGCTAAAAAGCAAAAAAAAAGGCGAAAATTCCCGCGCTTATTGCTCGGCCGAACTTTATCGTAGAGACATCGTTCAAACTTTCAAACATTTGGCCCGATTGTCCCTAACAGTACGTACAACCTCATTAGGCCAAGCATTACAGTTTTTGCGATATTTACCTTTCAGGTTTTTTTTTATTTCTGTTTAACTTTGGACGCTTGTTGCTAGGCAACAGGTTATCGTAGAGACATCATACAAATGTTCCCCGACTCGGCACGCTGTGGACTTCAACATATTCAAATTTCATGAAGTTGTGATTTAAGGAAATATTTTGTCAAAATCCAGGCCAAATGGCCCCATTCATTCGGATGGGTTTTTTTACTATCGTGAAAAAAAGACCTATCCGTTAATGTAGGCTGAACCGGAACGTGCACCCATGCATGGCATACATCGTTGGATGCGTCTCCATCGTGCCTCGATGGGCATTACTTTTCTCAGTAATAGGGGTTACCGTGGCAACGCTAGTTGCCAAAAAGCAAAAAAAAGAGGCAAAAATTCGGACGCTTATTGCTCGGCCGAACTTTGTCGTAGAGACATCGTTCAAACTTTTAAACGCTCGGCCCGATTGTCCCTAACGGTACGTACAAGCTCATTATGCCAAGTATTACAGTTTTTGCGATATTTACCTTTCAGGTTTTTTTTTAATTTCCGTTTGACTTTGGACGCTTGTTGCTAGGCAACAGGTTATCGTAGAGACATCGTACAAATGTTCCCTAACTCGGCACGCTCTGGACTTCAACATATTCAAATTTCATGAAGCTGTGATTTAAGGACATTTTTTGTCAAAATCCATGCCAAGTGGCCCCATTCATTCGGATGGGGTTTTTTACCATGGTGAAAAAAAACCCCTATCCGTTAACATAGTCTGAACCAGAACGTGCACCCATGCATGGCATACATCGTTAGATGCTTCTCCATCGTGCCTCGATGGGCATTACTTTTCTCAGTCAAAAGCGTCGCCGTGGGGACGCTGGATGCCAAAAAGCGCACCCCATCAATAACTATAGGGAGCACAGGAATGAATGCAATACAACCATAAACACCTCAAACTGACATAGAACCACCCCGAACACAACCAAAACAGCCCCAAACCAAAGCAGCGAGAGGGGACGAATGGGCAGTAGGGCATGCCCATATCAAAATTTCCAGAAATTTTCTAGTTATTATTATTATTCCGCACTCTTTTTTCGTCCGTTAATACGGCCCGAACCGCAACGTGCAGCCATGCATGGCATACATCTTTGGATGCGTCTCCATCGTGATTCGATGGGTATTACTTTTCTCAGTAATAGGGGTTACCGTGGCAACGCTAGATGCCAAAAAGCAAAAAAAAAGGCAAAAATTCCCGCGCTTATTGCTCGGCCGAACTTTATCGTAGAGACATCGTTCAAAGCTTGAAACATTCGGCCCGATAGTCTTTAAAGGACCATACAACTTCATCATGCTAGTTATTACGGTTTTTGCGATATTTAACTTTCAATTTAAAAAAAAAATCACTTTTATTTTGGACGCTTGTTGCTAGGCAACGGTTTATCGTACAGACATCATTACAACATTGACCAACCCGGGACGCTTTGTACTGCAACATATTTTAGTCTCGTCATGCTTGCTATTACGGTTTTTGAGATATTCCACATTGTTCATTTTGATGCTAACGGAACTTCGGGTGCTTGTTGCGCGGCAACGTGGTATCGCAGAGACTTGGTTCCAACGTTAAAAGACTCAGCTTCATGTGGACTACAACATACTGAGGTCTCATTACGCTGTCGTTTACAGCTTTTGAGATATTAAAGCCAAATTGTCCCATTCTATCCTATGGGGCTTGTTACCATGGCAACAAAAACCAATGCATTTGTATGGGGGACCATGTGAATAAACAATCTGTTAATGCTGCCCGAACCGGAATGTGCACCCATGCATGGCATATATCGTTGGATGCGTCTCCATCGTGCCTCGATGGGCATTACTTTTCTCAGTCAAAAGTGTTACCGTGGCAACGCTAGATGCCAAAAAGCAAAAAAAAAGGCAAAAATTCAGACGCTTATTGCTTGGTCGAACTTTATCGTAGAGACATCGTTCAAACTTTCAAACACTCGGCCCGATTGTCCCTAACGCTACGTACAACCTCATTATGCTAATTATTACAGTTTTTGCGATATTGGCCTTTCATTTTTTTTTTTATTTCTGTTTGAATTTGGACGCTTGTTGCTAGGCAACAGGTTATCGTAGAGACATCGTACAAATGTCCCCTGACTCGGCACGCTGTGGACTTCAACATACTCAAATTTCATGAAGCTGGCATTTAAGGAAATTTTATGTCAAAATCCAGGCCAAATGGCCCCATTCATTCAAATGGGGTTTTGTACCATGGTGAAAAAAAAACCTATCCGTTAACGTAGCCTGAACCGGAACATGCTCCCATGCATGGCATACATCGTTGGATGCGTCTCCATTGTGCCTCGATGGGCATTGCTTTTCTCAGTCAAAAGCGTTACCGTGGGGACGCTAGACGGCAAAAAGCGCGCCCCATTAATAGCTATTGGGAGCACAGGAATGAATGAAATACAACCGTAAACACCTCAAACTGACATAAAACCGCCCCCCAACACAAACACTGCAGCCCCAAACCAGAGCAGCGAGAGGGCTCGAATGGGCGGTAGGGCATGCCCATATCAAAATTTCCAGAAATTTTCTAGTTAGGGCCCGAGCACTTGCAGTGCGAAGGCCCTATTGTATTTGCAGGAATTTTTATTATTATTATTATTATTATTTTTCTTCTGACAAAGTGATGGCCTTTTTGGCCCCCTTAACATGCCCAAAAAGTCACCAAATTTTGCACCCAAGTCAGGCCTGGCGAAAAATTTGATATTTCATGGTTTGCATTAATGGGCGTGGCAAAATGGCTCAACAGCGCCCCCTTGAAAACTTTGTGCCTCAAGCCCCACGATACGGTTTGACGTACATGCACGAAAATCGGTACACACCTGTATCATGGGACAACTTAAAGAAAAGTCTCTTGCCGTCATGCCCGAAACCGAACAGGAAGTCGGCCATTTTGAATTAATCGTGTCATTTTGGCGAAATTTATGCCATTCCTTCGGCAGTTAATTCAGCCCGAACCGTAACGTGCACCCAGGTGTATTATACATCAAAATGTGCGTCTCCCTCCTGCGACCACACGCATTACTTTTCTCTTTCAAAAGCGTTACCGTGGCGACGCTAGACGCCAAAAAGCGCGCCCACCCTTCATCTGATTGGTTCGACAGAAAAAACTTTGCGCCTCAAGCCCCATAATACGGTTTGATGTACATGAACGAAAATCGGTACACACCTGTATCATGTCGCAACTAAAAGAAAAGTCTCTTGGCGCCATGGCCGAAACCGAACAGGAAGTCGGCCATTTTGAACATTCTGAATTAATTGCGTAATTTTGGAACAATATATGCCATTCCTTCGAGAGTTAATTCAGCCCGAACCGTATTGTGAACCCAGATGTGTTATACATCAAAATGTGCGTCTCCATCCTGCGACTACACGCATTACTTTTCTATTTCAAAAGTGTTACCGTGGCGACGCTAGAAGCCAACAAGCGCACCCCCCCCTTCATCTGATTGGTCCATATTTGATAGTTCCCCAAAAGGCACCAAATTTGGCATGCAAGCCAGGCCTGGCGATAAATTTGATATTTAATGGTTTGCATTAATGGGCGTGGCAAAATGGCTCAACAGCGCCCCCTAGAATACTTTTCTCTGCCATAACTTTTGAATGTTTTGACATAGAGAGTCGTGGGTGGTGTCATGGGACTCGGTATTGAGTCCTTGACCATAATTGGTGAAAATTAGCCCCGCCCCTTCTTCTGATTGGTTGTCCCGATTTTCTGCTATAACTTTGGAATGGTTTGACATAGGAAGTCGTGGGTGGTGTCATCAGATTCTGTATGGAGTCCTTGACCTTCATTGGCCTGAATTAGCCCCGCCCCTTCTTCTGATTGGTTGTCCCTTTTTTCTGCTATAACTTTTCAATGGTTTGACATAGGAAGTCGTGGGTGGTGTCATTTCTGATACTTATGGGGGGCGGTGGCCGTGAGTGCGAGGGCCCGTTCATTGCTGCTTGCAGCTTTAATTATTATTATTATTATTTTTCTGACGAAAGGAGGGCCTTTTTGCCCCCCTAAACGTGCCCAAAAAGTCACCAAATTTTGCACGCAAACCAGGCCTGGCGAAAAATTTGATATTTTATGGTTTGCATTAATGGGCGTGGCAAAATGGCTCAACAGCGCCCCCCGGAAAACTTTGTGCCTCAAGCCCCACGATACGGTTTGACCTACATGCACGAAAATCAGTACACACCTGTATCATTGCACAACTTAAAGAAAAGTCTCTTGGAGTCATGCCCGAAACCGAACAGGATGTCGGCCATTTTGAATTAATCGTGTCATTTTGGCGAAATTTATGCCATTCCTTCGGCAGTTAATACGGCCCGAACCGTAACGTGCCCCCAAGTGTGTTATACATCAAAATGTGCGTCTCCATCCTCCGACACCACGCATTACTTTTCTCTCTCAAAAGCGTTACCGTGGCGACGCTAGACGCCAAAAAGAGCGCCCACCCATTATCTGATTGGTTCAGACAGAAAAAACTTTGTGCCTCAAGCCCCAGAATACGGTTTGACGTACATGAACGAAAATCGGTACACATCTTTATCATGTCGCTACTTAAAGAAAAGTCTCTTGGCGCCATGGCCTAAACCGAACAGGAAGTCGGCCATTTTGAACATTCTTAATTAATCACGTAATTTTGGAGCAATATATGCCATTCCTTCGAGAATTAATACGGCCCGAACCGTATCGTGAACCCAGATGTGTTATACATCAAAATGTGCGTCTCCATCCTGCGACTATGCGCTTTACTTTTCTCTTTCAAAAGTGTTACCGTGGCGACGCTAGACGCCAAAAAGCGCGCCCCCCCTTCATCTGATTGGTCCATATTTGATAGTTTCCCAAAAGTCACCAAATTTTGCATGCAAGCCAGACTTAGTGATAAATTTGATATTTCATGGTTTGCATTAATGGGCGTGGCCTAACGGCTCAACAGCGCCCCCTAGAAAACTTTTCTCTGCCATAACTTTTGAATGGTTTGACATAGGAAGTCGTGGGTGGTGTCATCAGATTCTTTATGGAGTCCTTGACCTTCATTGGCCTGAATTAGCCCCGCCCCTTCTTCTGATTGGTTGTCCCTTTTTTCTGCTATAACTTTTTAATGGTTTGACATAGGAAGTCGTGGGTGGTGTCAAGGGACTCTGTAATGAGTTCTTAAGCTTCGTTGGCCTGAATTAGCCCCTCCCCTTCTTCTGATTGGTTGTCCATATTTTCTGACTATAACTTTTGAATGGTTTGACATATTTGAAATATGATGGTAATGTGTCAGCCAACCACAAAAATCTCTGGAATTTTGGTGGAATCATTTATTTTTTGTCCTTGCCCGGTGCAAATGACATAAATAAAGTGCGTGGTTTGGTTGTGAAAAAATAAAAGTAATGTTACGTGAACAATAAATCAAACGCTCCCTTCCATGCAGTGTGTGTGTCTAGGAAGTAAAGACTGGAACATGCTATTCACAAAAGAACAAATAGTGGGGTTTTACTAATATTTATATCTTACAAATATTTTAAAAATTACGAAAAAACAATTCGGGACTCAGATTACATCGCTATGTTGGTATCTCCTAAGTCAGTCAGTCAGAAAATAGCCAAGCTGATTCGTGGCTCAGCGGTAATGTCGCTGTCTTTCGTGTGGGAGATCGTGGGATCGATCCCAGCTCAATGCAAAGATTATTGTCAGCAATTTGTGTGTTTTTTTTTACATCAACATGTGCGTCTCCTTCCTGCGACGACGCGCATTACTTTTCTCATTCAAAAGCGTTAACGTGGCAACACTCGACGCCAAAAAGTGCGCCCCCTTCATCTGATTGGTCCATATTTGATAGTTCTCCAAAAGTCACCAAATTTTGCACCAAGCCAGGCCTGGTGATAAATTTGATATTTCATGGTTTGCATGAATGGGCGTGGCCTAATGGCTCAACAGCGCCCCCTAGAATACTTTTTTCTGCTATAACTTTTGAATGGTTTGACATAGAGAGTCGTGGGTGGTGTCATCGGACTCGGTATTGAGTCCTTGACCATAATTGGTGCAAATTAGCCCCGCCCCTTCTTCTGATTGGTTGTCCCGATTTTCTGCTATAACTTTGGAATGGTTTGACATAGAGAGTCGTGGGTGGTGTCATCAGATTCTGTATGGAGTCCTTGACCTTCATTGGCCTGAATTAGCCCCACCCCTTCTTCTGATTGGTTGTCCCTTTTTTCTGCTATAACTTTTGAATGGTTTGACATAGGAAATCGTGGGTGGTGTCGTTTCTGATATGCTTATGGGGGGCGGTGGCCGTGAGTGCGAGGGGCCCGTTCATCGCTGCTTGCAGCTTTAATTCTTGGATGTGTTTTCAGATCGGGCTACAAAATAAATTTATATCCACAAAATGATGTCTGTATAGGAACTCTCCCTACCTTCCGTGGACATCGTAGGTTTTTTTTCTTCCCCGCTGGGGTCCAGCTCAGAGTCAAAGCATTTCTCACCAATGCATAACTCATCACCGAAGTGTGAAACTCCATTACTCACTCAATTCTTCCAAAAGTTGCAAAGTTTCCTCTACAGTGTACAGTCTTTTCTTCTTCCTCTGTCCACATTTGTTTTTGTGCGTGTTTGCTAGCTGTCCAAATCTGATCTGTAAAACGGTCTTATCGCTTCCTCCCTCTCTTTCCCTATTTAGATCAGGATTTACTGCATAATATTCAGAGAACAAGGATAAAATGAGGGGGGAAAATACAGTGACCCACAAAAATTAAATGTAACACTTTCCAATGTAGCAATAACTCTGTAGCTGGACAAACTTCGGTGTAAATGACGGCAGTCTACAGGACCACTGTGGTGGTTGGAGGACCAGTGCTCAGAACTCAGGTGTATTTTATTTTAATATGCTCAAAACTTCAGAGAATATAGCCTGGATGTGCATATTTAGGACATTTCCAAGAGTGACAGTGTGACCATAGGGAGCCCATGGTCACTGTAGGCCTCACATATGGACAATAAACCTCTAACAGTCACAGGCCACGTGGCGCAATGTGGTTTTACTGAGCTGGGTAAATACCCTTGATTGCTGCTGATTGAGTCCACCTGCATCAGGGAGGAGTTCAGGTGGATTAAACCAAATTACATTTTCCTTTTTGGGTGTTATGGGAAATAAATGCTGTTAAAAATGACATTACAAAAAATAGATTGGGAATTATTGATTTGTTAAAAGAGGGGAGGACCCTGATTAAAGGTACACATGTTTGTTAAGTTTAAAAAACTGTAATGGTTTATGCCGGGTGGGTGGAGTCTTGGAGAAGGCTTGGGTTTAAAAGTGGGTGAAAGCCTCAGTTCACTCTTTTTGCCCTGCTGTTGCTGTGAGGAGCTGTTTTGCCTGTTTTAAAGGTGAAGTTAACTTTTTGGAGAAGGCTTGGGTTTAAAAGTGGGTGAAACCCTTAACAAACACAGTCAAGGTGTGAGTGCTTGAAGACAAAGAGGAGGAAGTGATCTTCAGACCTCTATTTATAAAGGTGGGAAGTACCAACACAGATACAGAGCCACCACTGGGTGTCTCCTCCTAGTGGAGAGGAGGGAACATGACCTGACACTTTCTTACAGCCGCCCCCGGATTTGTGTAGCAAATACGTTTCATCGGGCTTCATCAGTGATTTCAGGCAGTGGGATCAATCTGGATACTGGACGGAGGTGTTCTCGGCCTTGGATAATGACCTTAGCACTGCAAACTCTTCCATCCTTTCCAGGGCAGGTTTCAGTTATCCTTCCGATAGGCCATGATGCTCGAGGATATTGGCGGTCAATTATCAGTACAACCTGACCTGATTCCAAGTTTTTCTTGTCAGTCTCGCATTTTTGCCTGGTTTGAAGGTTTGGAGGGTAGTAGCGAATGAAGGCTGTCCAAAAATGATGAGCCAGGATCTGACTGTGACGCCATCTTCACCTGCCGAGGAGCTCACTTTCACAGTAGATTGCCTGAGGAAGAGAGGAGTCGGGCCGCCCCATCAGCAACATATTTGGTGTTACGGGGTCTGGATCAGCTAGGTCAGAGGAGATGTATCCAAGAGGTTTGGAATTCAAAATTCCCTCAAACTCAATGAGGACTGTAGAATTGTCTCTGTGGTTGGTTGGTTTCCTATTGCAACATGGAGGGCCATTTTTATGGTTTTTATCTCTCGTTCCCAGCTTCCACCGAAATGTGAGGCAGATGGAGGATTGAACTGGAAGTTCACCTGTGTGTGGGCCATTTGCTGCTGCAGGTCTGGTGCCATGGCCAAGAATGCACTTTTCATCTCTGCCTCTCCAGCTCTGAAATTAGTCCCACAGTCAGAGAGGAGTTTGAAGGGTTTCCCTCTGTCAAATACAATTCTCTGTTTGTTATTGTGTTCAGCAATGTGATGTGGGGAATACCAGGTCTCCTGTGGTTGATCTACCTGCTCGTTGGGACTCCTTAGAACATATCCAACCTGCACTGGTGTATGTATTTCCTCTTGGTACTTATCAGAAAGTTTGGGATCTTTGGACAGGCGCCTTCTTGTAGCACAGAGACAGGGCAGGACAGCTTCCTTTGGAGCTCGAAGGATAGGGATGTTGGGAGCTCTTAACAGTGGAGTGGCATAACGCATTAGGCCATCTATATCTACTCTAGATGTATTAGACTGGAGAAGAGTGAGAGCTAACTTGTCTTGTTTTGACCTTGTGGCTGTCTTTTCATTCACATAGGGCAAAGTATCAATCTGAGTTTTTCCACATTCCTGAGCAATTCACTTCTGAAGCAAGTAAGAGTGAAGGAGATTCTTTGCTGGGTTTGAAGTAAGCTGGCTGGCCCTTGGAGAGCCCATCCTAGCCTGGTATGTACTGCCAATAGGCCAGCAGGGGGGCCTATGATTATTGGCTCTGTGGCTGTAATAAGATGGGCATAGTCTGAGCCAATAAGGACAAGGGGGCATGCATGATCAATAGACTGTAATGCTATGTCTCTGAGATGATGATACTGTTCTTGTAGCTGCTTCACAGGGTATGTGTGCTCTGACAGTCCAAGATTCTTAGCAGTGAATGCTCCATGGATAACATGCCTTTCAGTTGGCTGGTTGATAGGGGAGATTGCAAAGGATACAGATGCTCCATGCAGCTGTACTATGTCCTGTCTCACTGTGCGTAGTGAGATGGTTTCAGGCTGAGTTGTGAGACCTAAATACTGGACAGCTTGAGGGAGCAGAATAGATCTATCTGCACCATCATTGAAGACGGCATGAGTTGCAAGGGTCTTTTCCCCATTGTGGAGACACACGTTAACAACTTTCAGCATGACTTTCCAGGAGCGGTTAGGTTTGATTGGTATCCTTTTGGTATCCGTACAACCCCATATCATCCACAGACCGATGGGTTGGTTGAGCGCTTTAACCAAACACATAAGGCAATGCTCCGAAAGTGGTTCTCTCCGTTTGAACTCCTGTATGGTTTCTCTGTTCAAGGACCGTTGGACCTTTTAAAAAGGTCATGGGAGTCCAAAAAGCCCTCCTTACAAACTGTCCTTTCATATGTGCTACAGATGCGAGACGTTTGGAGCGGTACAGGGCTGAGGCAAGAGACAATTTAGCAAAATGCCAACTGAAGCAAAAAACCTGGTATGATCAGAATGCCCAAAACAGAGTGTTACAACCAGGTCAAAAAGTGCTACTGCTGCTCCCTACAACAAGCAACAAACACCTAGCCCAGTGGCAAGGGCCATATTCCATCTTTCGCCAAACTTGTCCGGTGACTTATCAAGTCTCTCATCCAGATAAAGGAAAGGCCTCCCAAGTGTACCATGTCAACCTTCTCAGAGAAGGAGAGAAGCATGTTGGAGGAAGCCAAGTCAGGAAAATCTCTCGCCACAGGCAGCTTGGGAGGGGATGTGATGCTGGCACAGGAAGTAAGTTCAGAGGATGAGATGGAGGACACAGATCTTTCCATGCTTACCACCATTCAGCAGGCTGACCTCAGTCACTTGCCTGAGAGGCAGGCCGTTGAACTCTCACGGGTGTTTCAAGAGTACCCAGTGTTTAGTGGGAAACCAGGGAAAACTCACTTAATTGAGCATGTCATTATCTTGAAGGATCCCAACCCCATCCGTGAGCGACCAAACAGGGTGCCAGAGGTGCCGCTAGGCCCTCTTAATAAGGAAATTCAAAATATGCTGGATCTCGGCGTGATTGAGCCATCAAACAGTGAATGGTGCAGTCCTATTGTACTTGTTCCAAAAAAGAACACCACACTCAGAACCTGTAATGATCAGAGGAAGTTGAATGCAGTGTCTAAATTTGATGCTTATCCTATGCCACGGATTGACGACCTACTCGAATGGCTAGCCAGAGCTGTGTACGTGACCACGATGGACCTCTGTAAAGGATAGTGGCAAGTACCGCTGGGAAAGGCATCCAGAGAATACACTGCTTTCTGCACCTGCACCGGCCTCTATCAGTATACAGTAATGCCCTTTGGACTTCATGGGGCACCTGCAACTTTCCAGCGTCTAATGGATAGAGTTCTGCAAGGATGCGAGCAGTTCAGTGCTGCCTATCTTGACGATGTAGTTGTCTTTATCACCTCATGGGGTGACCATCTATCCCACTTGAGACAAGTCATGGGCAGGATTCATTCTACAGGTCTCACTCTTAACACACAGAAATGTGTCTGGGCGAAGAGGGAAGTTCGCTATCTTGGATATCACCTTGGAAATGGAGAAATTCGGCCACAAGTCAACAAAGTTGAGGCCATCCGAGATAGTCAAAGACATCTGACTAAGAAACAGGTCAGATCTTTCTTAGGACTTGTTGGATGGTACAGAAGATCCATACCTCACTTTTCCACCATCGCTGCTCCATTGGTAAATCTGACTTTAAAAGCAGCTTCCAAGTCAGTGAAATGGATAACAGAGTGTGACGCAGCATTCCTCCAGCTAAAAAAAATCTCTCTGTTCCTCTCCTGTTTTACAAAGCCCTGACTTCACGCTTCCTTGATGCTCCTGCTGTGGGCCTTGGCAATGTATTGGCACAAGGAAAGGAGGGTGAGGAACAGCCCATCTTGTACTTGAGCCGCAAGCTACACCCAAGAGAGACCAGGTATTCGGCTATTGAAAAGGAATGCCTGGCCATAAAGTGGACGTTGGATAGCCTCCGCTATTATCTTTTAGGGAGGACTTTTGATCTGGAGACTGACCATAGGGCGTTGAGCTGGATCAACTTTGAGGGACAAAAACGCAAGAGTCACAAGATGATATCTGGCCCTACAGCTCTACAGCTTCAACATTCGACACAAGGCTGGAAAAGCGAACGTGCTAGCTGATTACTTGTCCCGTCTTCCAGAGCTGGCCGCTGCTGGAGAGGGGGAAGATAAATGTGACCATGGGGAGCTCAGGGTCACTGTAGCCCTCACATATGGACAATAAACCTCCAACAGTCACAGGCCACGTGGAGCAGTGTGGTTTTACTGAATTGGGTAAATACCCCTGATTGCTGCTGATTGAGTCCACCTGCATCAGGGAGGAGTTCAGGTGGATTAAACCAAATCAAATGTTCCTTTTTGGGTGTTATGGGAAATAAATGCGGTAAAAAATGACATTACAAAAAATCGATTGGGAATTATTGATTTGTTAAAAGAGGGGAGGACCCTGATTAAAGGTACACATGTTTGTTAAGTTTAAAAAACTGTAATGGTTTATGCCGGGTGGGTGGAGTCTTGGAGAAGGCTTGGGTTTAAAAGTGGGTCAAACCCTCAGTTCACTCTTTTTGCCCTGCTGTTGCTGCGAGGAGCTGTTTTGCCTGTTTTAAAGGCATGTTGGGACCGCCCCAAGTAAATTGCCACTTTTTGTACTTGAGAATAAATCACCCTGAACTTTGCCCTGTTGTGTCTGCCTGCCATCCCTTACTCATGTTGAGAGTCTCTGGTCTTTTGCTGAGGTGTTACACTACCTTCGCCTAAGCCTAGGTGTGGCAGACAGATCTGTAGATTTTGTTTAGACAAAATTATTCAAATAATAAAACCCTTAACCATCCGTGAGACTGCCTCAATGGCTTTAGTGATAAGTAGACACTTATTTTTCTGTAATTATCCTCTGATGGTTCAAGAGGCGTAGCTTTTGGCATCAGAGGAAGCTCATGGTTGGAACAGTGGCTCGCAGTACCTACACAGTAAAAAACAAAGTGTCACTTTAACACATAGAGTTGAAGTAAACTCTGTTTCAGATAACATTTAGTCCCACTCAAAATTAGTGTAAAATGTACTCTATAGCCAGTGTCACCTTTTCAGAGTTATTTTTCTAATTTTAGTGTCAAAATCAACAAGTTAATTTGTCAAATTAACACTATTGTTTGTTTACCCTCTTCTGAATACTGACTATACAGTTTCGTCCACCCAGTGCAGGGGGGACGCCCTGTTCAGACATTTTGGAGGCAAGACATGTTGCCTAAAAGGGACCTGCTATGTCTGTCACTTAATTATATTGTACATGGGTCTCATCCATGCAGTGATTCAAATATAGGCATTATAATAATAATACAATACCATCTCTGCCTATCCACAGGTAGAAAGTACTCCCACGCACTGGCAGCCATGAGAATCACCCACGGAGATGCTTCAGTTCACTTCATATACATATAGGAAGACAACAGGGTGAAGACCTCAGATGTAAACACTGGCTATACAAATGAAAAATAGACAAAATACACAAAACCCACTGAATTACTCAAAGTAGTATGCACATGTTTACACGCATTTTTCCAGCCGTGTTGCTTTGGAAGCTGACATGAACGTGCCTAGTGCGTTTCAATCAAAGTTAGTTGTCAACCAGCTCCTTCTGCCGATCCCTGCTGACATAGTTGCAGAGCTGCCAGCAGATATTTACAGCAGAATATCACATTTCCTTTGTTTGATTTCTAACATTTAGCCATGTTGCTACATAAACAGGCTCACTTAGCAAATGTCACTTTAGCCATTATCATATATCATTTTATCATTTATTACATGTGTTACAATAATAACAAATATAACATTGATAAAGAATATGAAACATTTACGTTTACCCTCAAATTATTGTATGGTAGTACCTGTCCAATAAAGAAATAACACTAAAATAAATGAATATTCAGACACAACATGGATCACCAAGGGATTGCAAAATGGCTGTTAAAAAAAGAAAACACTCTCTATAAAGAACTCATAAAATATAGAACTGAAGAATAAATATAACAATAAACTGACTGACTGACTGACTGATCTATTTTAAGGATATCAAACAGTAATCCCATAGCAAATTATTAGATAGGAATAAAAATGACATTAAAATGTATTTGGAATATATTGAACAATGTCATCTGGAAAAGTTCTAGACAGACAAATTATCCACAATATTTTACCAATAATGATGAAATCATTAATGATATGAATGATGTGATTAATAATTTCCACAGATATTTTGTAAGTGTTGGACCAAAGCTGGCAGAACAAATTTGTGATCCTGGATCAGCTGATGGATGGAACAAGACTTTAAGAAATCCAAACTAAATGTTTCTTTCAGCTGTGGAGGAGAGATAAATCATCAATATTGCAAATAAATGTAAAAACAAGGTGTCAGCTGACTGCGATGGTATAGATATGACAATCAATAATCAATAATAATCAAAAAGGTTATTGAGGCGATTGTTCAACCGCTGACATGCATCTGTAATCTGTCCTTCAGAACTGAGATCTTTCCAAAGAAATTAAAATAGACAGACACCAATTCACTAAATACAGGCCTGTTTCTTTACTCCCACAATTTTCAAAAATTTAAGAAAAACTATTTATCTACAGAATCATCATATCTCAAAGATCTACATTATTGGCAGTCCTGGAATTAAAATAATATTAGATAACTTTCTGCAATACATTATATGTATATATGTTTAGTTTTTTTCAAATAAATTCATAAGACTCAGGAAACGGGATGGATATAAAGTGGAATTATGAAATATTGGAGAAAGTGTAGGATTAAATAAGTTTTTCTTAATCCTACCCCTTTTCAGACATGTTAAACAGGATTTATTTATGTGTATTGTTATGCATGTGCACGTATGTGTGTGTATATATATATATATACATATATATATATATATATATATATATATATATATATATATATATATATATATATATATATATATATATATGGGCTGTCAAAGTTAACGCGTTAATAATGCGTTAATTTAACGTCCTCTTAACACCGACAATTTTTTTAATTCACAATTAACGCGCAGGATTAAAAAAAAACAAAAAAACGCATGATATAATTTCTGGCGGTCGACGGCACCCATAGCTTGAGGAAAAGTATTGTAGCGACCCTGATATGGTTATAAAGTTGAGGAGATCAGCCTGTATTCTCTCGTCTCTCTGCCTGTCACAGGACTGCATGGGATGTCATGAAGGGTGCGTGCCGGTGGTAGGCGGGGGGGGTAGAGCCCCTAGTTTCTTCTTCAGGGGTCCTTATTCAAGTTGTTGGGGAATTACCCCAGGAAGTGAGAGTTATAGTCTGCCTTTCTCTTTGTTTATGGCTGTAACCCTGTTCATAACCTTCCTGGCAATAAACTGGCTAGTGGAAGAGAAGAGCCCGTCTCCGCCTGGTCTGTGAAATGTTACAGTATGGTGGATTACTGCATGAAGCTTTTTTGAAAAGCGAGGAAAGATGGAGAATGAAAAGGGACTTTTGAACGGCAAGTTCACTTTCGAAAACATGCCAGATGTTTCGCTGAACAAGACTAAAGTTATTTGCATGTACTGTCGATTTGAAATGAAGTACCATCGAAGTATGTTGAGTCTCAAATACCACTTGGATAGCAGCTTGCAAAAAAGGCGTTTTAATCCCACTTAGGAGAAGGAGATATTTTTTGAGACTTTTATTTTCCTCCATATGAGGTTAGACATAATTACATGGAAAGTGTAACTGACCAATGCACTTCTTGTACAATGTTTGTGATGCATATGGTTCATTGTTTTACATTGAGCTGCTTAAAAAAAACAAGGAATCTTAAGTTAGTCTTTACAAGTGTAAAGTTGGGGACTACATTGTGTTTTTATTTATGAAGGAATGTTACATTCAGGTTTTTTTGGTGGAAAGTTGAATAAACATTGGCATAAAGCAAGCATATTTGCCCTTTCTCATGTTGTTAACTGTATTAGAAACATTTAAAAAAATACCTAAAGGTAATTTAGAACAGCAAAAAATCTGTGATTAAATGTGCGATTAATATGCGATTAATCGCTAGTTAACTATGGACAACATGCGATTAATCGCGATTATAAAAATTAATCGTTTGACAGCCCTAATATACACACACACAAATATATATATAAAAACAACACACATATTATGTATATATAGAGAGAGATAGATGTGTGCATATTGGTTCTAGATTTATTTTATAGATGTTTTTATTTTGTGTACATTCAGTAGAAATTGATTAATCTATATAGATGTATTTACAAGGGATTTTATATGTTCAAGATATGTATGCATATGTATGTATGTTTATGTATATCTAGTTGTATATAGATAGATTCATACTATTGTTAACGTTGGCTTTGGCATGTCTAGAATGAACCAATAAATTAATGTATAGTACTGTAACCCCTTCAGGACATTTGTCATCTCGACCAAAGCTCCAAAATCTATAAAATGATAATTGGCTTAGCTATATTTTACACCTCAGCGTATCACTGAGGTGTAAAATATACCTGCCAAAGAGAGATTTATGTGCTTTTGTAGCAGAGGAAAATATTTAGCAGGTCCAACTGTCACTACTTTCCCCACCAACTGACCACTCTAAAATTTGCCGTTTTCATTTGAGCTGGAAGTGAAGACCACCGCATTTACCCTCTATCGAGTCAAATTTGGTTCATGTTTGCCCCTCTGGTGAGTAAACATTGTCAAGGAGCTCATCTGCAAGTCAAGTGCAGGTTTCCTGTGCTGTGCAGCAGCTGCTAATCATTGTTGTTGAGTATAGAAGCCACCAGGTGCGAGATTTCTAATCTACTCTTCACCCTGCTTCCACAGCATGAATATGGAGATTCACATTTAATTATTATACATTGTGCTGAAATGTAGTAATCCCCTTGGAAATAGGTCCATTGAAGTTAGAGAAAAAAACTGCTGTATTGTGCCTGCCACAAATGCTAAAATACAAGAAACACAGCAAGTCTTTGATTGTGTTTAGAAGTTGAATAGTTTGAGGCAAACATCAAAGTCAGCTGAATGCGCTTCACCAGCTCAATGACTCAGTTATGCTGAGCATCATCTTGGGGCTGAATGATAATGGATATCCTAAACAGTCATGACAGGATCTCTTTATTCTTAGTCATACAATAATGTGCCAGTGTTGTCCATCAGCCATACAAGAGCTAAATAATGCTGCAAGCACCCTTTTGACAATGAATACTCACTGTCAGATGTGTTTTAGAAGAGTTTTGCTGACTACTTATTACTGCAGCAACAATCAAAAAGAAAAGCTGCAGTCATGGATGTTCCAACGCAATGTGGCAGACGAGCCACGTGTTGACAAAGGCGACTACGTCAGGCCATTATTATCACCAAGTGCACATGTGTGGACATTGGCAGACTTGCAAATATTCAGCATAAATTGCTTGGAACTGTTTGCTGGAATAGCAGGGGAAGAAAGCTCCCAATCCACACCATCACTCTCCGTGTATAATTATGGAATACATTGTGTGAGATTCAAAAGCAAATACCATGGCAAAAGCAGACACCTGTGGGGTTATTCTCCACTAATGAAAGATTCCAACAAAACACCTGGACACTGGAAAACATAAGTGAAAGCAAAGTATAATGATTCACAAGTCATACCCATTATTTATTCAGAATAAAACATAGGTGAGACATTTTTTTAAATTTCATGAAAAATATGACCCCAGTTTCAATTTCATGGCAGCAACACATCTATAAAGATGGGGCATGGGCCACAAAAGTGTGGAAAAGTACGGGATTCTGAAGAGAAACACCTAGTAAATAATTAGGTTAATTGGCAAGAGGTCTGTCACATGATTGGGTGTAAAACAAATACCTCAGTGAGGCAGACTCTCTTAGGTGAATGAAGTGATGGGCATTGAATGTAGAAACACATGTACAAAACACAAATTTAAGAATAATGTTTCTCAGTGTAGAATTGCGAAGACTTGGAATATCACCAAAGGATTCAGATAACTGGCCGACATTCCTGTGTTCAGGACAGAAGGCTGAAAACCAATACTGGATGCTCATTATCTTTATCACTATCTTACTTTCTGTAGATGCTGAATTAAAAACAGGTATTCTCTGATATGGAAAATAAATGCATTGTTCAAGAACATCGCCAACAACAGAATTTACCGTGGCATCCACAAATGTAGCTTAAATTAGTGTTGTAGTCCAATGCTGTAGCTGCAGCCTTTAACAACAACAACAGCTGCCTTGGCAGTGTAAATAAAAGTCTGGGACTGCACATTTAACAAGATCTGGGAATATAGGAAATGTATTGGTAAGGTTCCAACTAGGAGTTATTGTAAAAATATCTGATAAGAAAATGGGACGGAATTTTTGTGTTAATTGCACAAGATAGAAAGTCTACACTTCATTCAGTGCCTCAACTCATGCAATTTTTTTTACTTTTGGTCCCATTTTGGTTTGGTTCAACAGGCGGATGGCACTAAATTTCACCATTTGATCTGAATCATGATCACCTTTTTTGGAGGGCTCAGTCTTTTTGCCTGCATCTGTGTGTATCCTGTCCCGAGCAGATGAAACAAGCTGCAACAACAAAAGACATTTGAGAGGTTTTGAGTATAAAAGTGTTTTGGGGTTGTCACAGCCTGGCTCAAAAGCCATGACAAAAAAGAGGGAGGTACGCAGAACACAGGAGGCAAGAAAATACTTGCTGAACATCTTTCAAAATGCCAAAATTACCAAGAATAACAGAAACCCCTTCAATTGGCAACGCAGGGGCCACAGCTGTCTCTCAATGGGACATCAATGTGAGGGACATCAAAACCCTGACGAAGAGGAGTAGCCAAACCAGCACTCTTCACATGCAGCTCGGGACATTTAGTCTTACATTTTAACAAATAGCAATCAGCTTTCCAATGACCGCTCTTGTGGCAATAATTGCACACATCAACTAAATCATGAGGACCCCGGAACTAAGTTTTATCCCGCTGACCAACACACTTCCCCGCACCAGCAGAACTACAACTCTGGATGCCAAGCCTGGGCTCGCTTCTATGAGTCAAAACATAACCACCTGCAACCACTCCCACCTGCTCGCTAATGTAAACAGCAACATTGTCCATAACAAGACAACAAGATCACACAGTCCACCAAAGTGACTCACTCTCTAGGCCAGGGGTGGGCAATCCTGGTCCTCGAAGGCCGGTGTCCTGCATGTTTTAGATGTTTCCCTCCTTTAACACACCTGATTCTAATTAATCATCGTCACCAGCTTGTCATCCAGGGCTGCACATTTCTGTTAGGCCGCGTTCAGACTGCCAGCCAATATCCGATTTTTAGCCCATCCAGATTGAAACTGGATGACTCTTTTGAAGTCTGAACAGTCCCAAACCGCATGAGATTTTTGCAAACCAGATGGAAACCACCTCCGGGAGGTAGTTTCATATCGCATTCATATCGCATTTGGGCAGATGCGTCTCAGTCTGAACAGCTCCAAACACTCAGATCGGTTTTGACTGTCCATGACGTCACTCTACGCAACGCCAGACCAGACCCATGCGCCAAACCACCCGCCCATTTCAAGTTGTGGAGCTACGTTACAGGTATGGAGCAGTCGGAAGATGCCGAAAACAGCAGTCCTTGGACAGAGGAAGAAAGAAGAGTTTTTGTTGTCGCAATAACATGACATCACACAATACAGGCGCTGGGTGACGCCTCCGGTCCGACATCGTTGCTACGGCAACCCGTCAGATCAGTCAATGATGTGGCCCAGTCTGAACAGAGCCAGATGCGATTTGGACACTTGCTAAAAACAGTGTGGACAGTCAGCCCTGAAAATCGGATATGAGAAGGAATCAGATATGAATAAGATTTGCCTGTAGTCTGAACGCGGCCTTAATGACATAGTCACTTGTATCATGGTGCAATGAAGCAGGGAAACATCTAAAACCTGCAGGGACACCAGCCATCGAGGACACGGATTGCCCACTCCTGCTCTAGGCCATGCTACCCTGCTTCAACACACCGTGATACAAGTGGCTGTGTCATCAACAGAGTTGTGCAGACATTGGTGACAAGCTAATGAGGACCTTTAATTAGAATCAGGTGTGTTGGTGCAGGGAAACATCTAAAACATGCAGGACAGGGGCCCACGAGGACCATGATTGAGAAACACTGCCCCAAAAGAACCTCCCAATGGGATTAATAAAGTCGTCTGAATCTGAATCTGAATCTGTCACACAGTAATTTGGAACAAAACCTTATTTCCTCTTTCAGAAAGCTCAAAATGAAGAGGGCACAACATACAGATTTGACCACAATGACCAAAATGAACCAAGATGTGGCTTCAGAGGATCAAGGCCTTTGAATGGGCCGATCTGGGGCCAAGACCTCAGTCCCATGGAAAACCTCTGGAATGCCCTAAGTTCAGGAGATCCCCTCACAGTCTGGAGTCCCAGTGAAGTGTGGGATGACATTCTAAAGTCTTGATGCTGTAATAGATGTAAAGGGTGCTTCCACAAAGTATTAATAGGGTGGGGTGTCTAGACCTATGCAGTCAAGTTGCAGTAGGTTTACTTTTATTTAAAATGTTCCCAATAATTCATTATCTGTTTTTTTTCTCTCCGTGTTTCTGTTTGTCAAAGTATTACATTAAGGGTATAAGAAGTTTGACATTTACAGTATTTTGTTGTTTCTGTCTTTATGGAGTCACTGTATGGGACATCAGCTTGCATAAGTGGACGGTATAGGATACAGTGTTTTTAGACAACTTTTTAAGTTCTCCTGAGCTGATGTCATCATTTCCACCTCAGTCAAACCTGTTTTAAATGCCCGAGCAACAGAAGAACACGGGCTTTCACACATATGTCCTTGTATTGTCAATATCTTTTCATATACAGTACAGACCAAACGTTTGGACACACTTACCCATTTGTTTGAATGAGAAGGTGTGTCAAAACTTTTTGTCTGTACTGTATTTACTGCTGATGATGAAAATTCAAAATCTTCACGGTTTCTCTCTGAGGAATATTGATATTGAATAGATGCATACACAGGAATGTCTTCCTCCAGGTGTTTCTCCTGAGTACCACTTACTTTTGCAGTCTTTGTGGCCCCCGTCCCAACTTTGAGATGTGTTGCCGCCATCAAATTCAATGAGCACACATTTTTCATGAAATATTAATATCACACTTTCAAAATTTGATATCCCATATATACTCGAATGTGAATACAATATGGGTTTTTCATCTTTTTATTTACATTTTAGACATCGGAGGCAGGCAGAAATTGATAACTAGCTTCTGAAGTGAGCACACTTCCACTCCGACTGATGTGTTGTACTCGGCCACGATATGGATGATCAGATTTGGGAAGAGATCAGATGTGGTGTCATGGAGGCAGATGGTTCGGAAAGCATCCAAATCGTTTTAGCTTTTCATTATAGTATTGCAAGAAACATATTTTTCTGACCCAGAATTCACCCCAACTGCAGTGATTCAGTTTTTACAATTCATGCGCATGCTGATAAATGGGGACATGCTTGTGGGAGAAAAAGCCTATAAAACTGAGAAGCAGCTTAATCACAATTCTGCCATATTAGTCTTTTTGGAGCTTTAGCCCTGTCAGCCGTAAAGAATGGCTGGTCATGCTTAGGGTCATTCTGCAAGGCCCCTCATAAATCCCACCAGCGTTACTTGTCTTCTGGCACCTACTTGATGACACTCATTATTGCTCAATGACCTGAAGGCAAAGCTTCACTTTGGGCCTCATCACCTTCGGGCTACAGCTGGGGAACTGTTCACCCAGCAGCTCACATCTGCTTTTAAAAGCCATAAACTCATGCCTGACAAGATGGCTCCAAGTCAAGAATCACAAGCAGTGATTATTTGATATTGTAAAGTGAATTACACCTTCCACCATCCTCCAACGGGAACGACATCTTCTGAGGGACCTAAGGGATGTTTCCGAGACGTGTGGAGTTTATAAGGCTCCTCAGTCACACAGATGAAGAAACGTCTGAATCTCAGTTTAACCTCAGGCAACAATGAAAGCTTCAAGTCTCTGTCAAGGGTGAGATTAAATAATAAAAGGAAAGAGAAAAGAATGCCCTCTCATCTTCTGTGATGTAATTTTTAACTCTGCAGTGAATGTGCCAATCCACTTTGTCATAAATACTCTTATACCCTGTCAATTTATCAAAGGAGGGAAGGAGGAAAATAGTTCATTTCAGTTAGTGCCTGAGTATGTAGTCCTGAATGGAGCATCTTTCCTTAGCGTTAACACTCCTCTTTGTGCTCTCACGCTGGAATATAGATGCTCCACTGAGGAGGGAAATGATTTCAATGGCCAAACAGAACAAGAAAGCCTTAGGAGGCTATTTACTCCTGCGCTGATAGTTGTTAGAACTGTGTGTGCTTCACTTCAAATAGGTTTCAAATAGTTTATGGATGTGAACAGGGCAATGGAGGAGCACCATAATACACTCTGGGATGTTCACTTCAGGCAAGCTCTCTGTGGCGCTAAGCACCTCAATGAAAGTTGCCAAAGTCCATTGATTTCTTTCTTTGTGGATTTGTTTCAGTAGTGGGGTTTGAAGGAGGGGGGGGGGGGGGGGCACAAGCCCCACAGTGAAGGCTTCCCAACAGCCAATGGCTAACAAAATCAATTTAAATGTTCTTTTTTTTTTCTAACTCCAACTAAAAACAGGCCTCTCGAGACTGTTTTGAAACTGGGTCAAACTGAGAAGCAACATATCACAAAAAGCCTTCTCTTGACCTTGTATTTTCCTCTGTGAGACGTTTGATGGAACACCTGAGAACAGAGCTGGAGAAGACTCATCCTCAGCACTGGAGTTTCACATTTCATTTGACAGAAATACCAAAGTGACTTAAACATCCGTCAGAAATGACGCAGTAATTCATCTGCAACAAGTGGTTCTGATTTATTTCATTGTTGGATGCCAACGCTAAAAAGTGTGGCTTATGTGAGCTCCTTTTCAGTCACAGTTTTAAAAGTTAATTTGCGTAACAGTAGAGACAGTTTTGCATTCAAATACAAATTAGAAAATCTGGATTTTCAACTTCCAATACAATACATAAAAAACGTCAATGAGAAGTCAAATTTCCTAGACTGAATACTGAGCATTAAACAAAGTATGCATATCGTACTTCTTTCTTGAGTTATGTCAACTTTGTGACTTCTGATGAAAATTTGTGAACAGCAAGAACAAGGCAAAAGCAGAGGAACAACTATTTCCCAGATGCAATGTGGTTTTGAGGAGGAGAGAGCAAGTTAAAGATGTGGAGGCTGGATGATTTACTCTGAACTCGGTGGATGAGCGATGCCCCACAAATCACTACATGAGATTTTTTTTCTTTGTGTGGTCACAAATTGTCGAAAGAAAAAAGAGAATTTCTGAGTTTTTGTGTTGGTACTGACTAAAGACATCCAGAAGTGCTCCAGCCAAGTGTTCACGGTAGCAATGGCCAAAATACTCAAACTCATGTTTGCTCTTGAATTGAAAAGGTAAGTCAGATACAGCGATGAACCTCAACCACCATGGGTTAGGTGATGTAGTGACAGTGTCAAAAGTGGGCTTTTTATTTATTTATTTTTTTTCCACCAGCCTTTTTAAGAACGCTGACCTCCCTGCTGGTGACATTAGCGATCCACGAAGACTTATATGTTACTATTGATACATTTCAATATATGTTACTATTGATACATTTCAATATTTATAGCGTATTATATTACGTGGAGTTTTATCTAAAGTGCGTTCCCTTTTTAAGTATATTTCCTGCATTTCTTCCAGCGTCCTTGAGGATGTCAGCGTGACTTCTGGAGCGAGAGAGAAAATTTCCTCTAGTGTTGCATTAAGAAGATGTTAGAATGCTAAATGGCTCTGATGAGATGCAAAACAAGTGCTCGCACTGTTCGTTCAGTGCTCCTGGCTGTTGATACAAGCGAAAAACGAACGTCTATTTTTATGTACTGCGTGGCTCAGTGGGTCATTCACTCACAAAGACATGCCTTCAGCATGTTTGATGGCACACAGCACAGTGATTTTGACAGCTGTGAGTCCAGAAGCAAACATCTGAATTCATAGCTGACGGGCCACCTATTTCAATAAAACATTTACTTCAACAGAAGAAAGATTCTCATTCAAAACTCAGGGCCTTCAAATTTAATGTAGTGGAAACATATTTCTAGTTTACAAACCTGGACATTTTCTGGTGACTGTCTGCATCATGATTATGATGTATTTCTTTGTGGGTCACGGGCTCAAATACACTGAAGGAACCACAGTAGTCAATGTTTGAAGTGGATCAAAACATTTCACTGAAAGAACCGATATTATCCTCTTCTCCTCTCCTCTTCCCTTCCTCTCTTCTCCATTTCCATTTTTATTTATTATAAATATCTCATAGCTATCATTTTTGTCCATCGCTCCTGTAGTTTCCTGTGCTGGTCCCCCTTTTTTCTCTTTTGTGCATGTTTGCAGGCCGGAGCCTTGGGAGCTGCGCTCTGGCCTGCGGCCCCGGTCCCCTCCCCCATCCCCGGTCATCCCGCTGCTGCTTCCACCTGCCTGCGTGGATGTCTGCTGTGTGCTGCTGACGTCCTACCCCCCCCCCCCCCCCCTTCTGGTCATCCCGCTGCTGCTTCCACCTGCCTGCGTGGATGTCTGCTGTGTGCCTGCTGACGTCCCTCCCCCCCTCTGATCATCCCGTTGCTGCTTCCGCCTGCCTGCAACAACCCCCCCCCCCCTTTGGTCATCCCGTTCCCGTTGCTGCTTCCACCTGCCTGCGTGGATGTCTGCTGTGTGGCCTCATGACGTCCCTGACTCCCCCAGCCTGGCCTTCGGCAGGAGGGTCCCCCCTTATGATCCTGGTCCTGCTCAAGGTTTCTTCCCTCCTAAAGGGGAGTTTTTCCTTGCCACTGTTTGGCTTAAGGTTTTTCTCCCACTAGGGGAGTTTTTACCTGCCATTGTTTATGTAATAATTGCTCAGGGGTTTATGTTTATGTTTATGTTCATGTTCTGGATCTCTGGAAAGCGTCTAGAGACAACATCTGTTGAATTAGACGCTAAATAAAATTGAATTGAATTGAATATTGTTCAAAATCTTTGCATAACTACTACTCGACTCCAAAAACTGAACACACCCTTTAAAACACCTAAAGTGATGGTGGAAGAATGTAAGTAAGCAGCACTGACTTCAAGCAGGCTCTTTATTGTGGATGACTTATTCAGGAGTAATTCATAACCATTCCTCCGTACAGACCTGCTTAAAATCAAACCCACTGGTCGGATGCGGGGGCTTAATGGCTCTTTTGAGCTCACTGCACAGCTCCCCTATGGGATAAAGGTCTGGGTTCTGACTGGACTTCTCTAAAAAGGCAGGTTTTCTTTTTCCGAAGTGGATTTCCTTCAGTGCTTTGGTTCATTGCCCTGCTGCATCGCCCAGTTTCTACAAAGCTTCAGCTGGACGGCCAACCTGACATCATTACCTACGATATTTAGGTAAATGTGAGTGTTAATTTCCCCCTTGACGATGGAAAGTGGTCCGCGGCCCTGAGGCAGGGAAGCAAGCTTGATACTGCCTCTAGCATGCTTCGCCATGGAGATGGTGTTGGAAAAACTGTGCCCTTTGTTTGCCATGCATCATCAGTCCACAAACATTTTCCCAGAAACATTGCAGGTTGCCAACGTGCTCTTTGGCAAAGTTCACCTCTCACAGCAATATCTCCTTTTAGAGAGGAGAGGATTCCTTTGTGGTGTTCTGGCATGGACACTCATAGAGTTATGTTCTGACAGACTCGTGAACAGAGGTGTACATCAGCAGTTGCTTTAATGGACAGTAGATTTAAACTGTTTGTCTCTCATTAATAAAAATAGCTCTTAAACCAAACCTCCAACCTCATTTTATAAACTGCACTCCAGGTGTGTAAATTACTGACTTCAATTAGTTTTATTAAATTTACTAGCCTGTGGATTTACTTGCTCTTCCTACCATCACTGGAAATGTACCTCTAAACTCCACCTCCAAACGCGACCATGGGGACTGAAAATTAACTTTCTTATGCATATAATAACAAAGTTAATTTGTACGTTGGGACTGATTGGTATTATAACACTTATTGGATTTTCCACAGTATTGTCGGTGAGATCTAGGCTCCACCATGTGGTAAGAAGTGGTATTACTACATAGAGTGGCTTTAATATGACTCCAAACTACAGACTCCAATGAGCTGTTTTTAGTTGAATACACAATGTTTGTGTATTATCATCAATTTGGTAAAGATCATGTCATATTATGGCATATTAAAGCAGAAATCAAGTTAATTCTTAGGGGTTCACATTGTCAAGTTTCTTAGGTTTTTGCCATGCAATTTTCCCCACTTGAAAGGGATGTCATCTACCCAGAGTCTTTTAACTGGAATCCACTCAATGACCAGACAGCTTTTCCTTTTCTTTCTTTTATTTCCAAGGTGCATAATCCATTCTTTGCCATTAGGTGAAAAACCTTTCAATCAAACACACAAAAAGAAAATGTTTAAATTTTGTACATAATTCAAATTATTATATTAGGAAATAAGCATACAAAATACGAGATAAGTGCAGAAATACCATAAAATAAACACCTAAATAAATAAACTGTGAAACCCAAACCTTAAAGGAGCCGTCTGTAAGAAATGTCCAAAACTGGTACTGCAGTCACTTTCAAAATTGTTGAGCGGCGTGTACCCTCCCCCTCCTCCCCCCGACCAGAGGTTGCCAGGTAGGCTGCAGAATGCAGCAGGAACGTAGGCTGCCATGGCTGCGATAATTAGAGCCGAGCTGGCAACCCGGATGCCGAAACAATACTGACTTGGTGATTGGGAGATAGGTGGAGGGTGGAGCTTCAGAAACAATACTGACTTGGTGATTGGGAGATAGGTGGAGGGTGGAGCTTCAGAAACAATACTGACTTGGTGATTGGGAGATAGATGGAGGGTGGAGCTTCAGAAACAATACTGACTTGGTGATTGGGAGATAGGTGGAGGGTGGAGCTTCAGAAACAATACTGACTTGGTGATTGGGAGATAGGTGGAGGGTGGAGCTTCAGAAACAATACTGACTTGGTGATTGGGAGATAGGTGGAGGGTGGAGCTTCAGAAACAATACTGACTTGGTGATTGGGAGATAGGTGGAGGGTGGAGCTTCAGAAACAATACTGACTTGGTGATTGGGAGATAGGTGGAGGGTGGAGCTTCAGAAACAATACTGACTTGGTGATTGGGAGATAGGTGGAGGGTGGAGCTTCAGGCCAAAACAAAAAATGACAACATCAACATCAGTTGAGGGCTGCAACTCCTCTTTTTAAACTGGAATATCCTGGCTTGAGTGCTGTTGTCAGTGACATAAGTATTTGAAATGAACATGATTTTTAAATGTCTGTTGACATATCGGGGTCATTTTATGATTCGTTTTATTATTGCTCTTACATACAGCTCCTTTAACATTAAATTGCAAATTAACATGATAAAATAATTGACAAATGGGTAACTTTATTTGTAAATGTCAGGTAAGTATGAATTTCACTTCTTTTTAATATTTATTGTCGGTCGGTTTTTTAGCATGTTTCAGGTAAGTATGAATTTCCCTTCTTTTTTAAAATTTTAATGCATTTTGACATAAATTGTCTCACCTTCAACTGACGCTTAACCATTACTGCATGTATTTTTAACATGAATTATTTTATTTAACCTTAATAACGTTCATGGTCAAAGTTTAATTAATACAATGAAATTACATTTAAAGAATTAAATTGAATATTAAAGTATGAAAATACTCAAATCATGCTATAAATTAAGTAAATTAAATGCCCTAATAGCATAACAACTTTCAAAAAACGTTTTCTTGCCACTCTTATGAAACCTGGTCTCCGATAAGTGAATCAGGTTTATCTGCAAAGAACAGATCTACATTCTCTGGTATTCCCCTCTTACCAGCAGATGTTTGGTGCAATGTGAGCAGCGTTTCTATGTATAATTGAAAGGTGTTGATGACAGACACAAAAATGAGATGAGGCACAGTTGTCAAATATTTCCTGTCCTCTCAGGCGCCCCCTACAGCTAGTGACTCCCTCGATGAATAGTCCTGATCCCAGAAATAAGCACTGACTGACATCTCAGATCCTAGACTTGTAATTGTACCCACTGCACACCGAGACATGACACAGCTAAATAATATATCCCACCATGCCTGTCTCCTAACTATATAGTTTCTTTCTGCTTATGCATCTTTAAACGCTTCATCTTTTGTTCTGACAGTTGCCACTTAAAGAAATTAAGAAAGGTTTACCCTTAGTTGCACTGGATGCCTGATGTCATCAACAACACAGAACTATGTCAGCATAACATTCCTGACGTCGAGCACCCAGGCTGTCGGCATAGACAGTTACAAAAATGAGCGCTACTAACGTCTGAGGGTTACTGCTTTTGCTGTTTTTGTTTTCTTCAGAGACTAACTTGGTGTTCTCAGTGATTAAAAAGATGAAGAATAGATCAAATGTCTCAATTTTTTGCCTCCAAAGTAAGACTGTCACTAAAGAAAAAGGAACAATTTACTCAGGCTACAACTTAAATGAATAATAAATGAGAGGAAATCAATTTTTAAATAGAGGTTTTGTGGAAAGTACCGACATCCTGTGTGCTTATCTCACTCTTTCAAAGCTGGCATGGCAGACACGTTCAAGTACAATTATATGGGCTTCATTTATGGGGTTTTTTATGTCTTCTTGTGCTGCATGATCTATAGGTTACCTTTCAGTCCTGGATGAGGGAAGATATCTTTGACACCATTTTTACTGCACATATAGCAAAGTGTACTTTTACACCTAGTGGATCACACATACACACACACACACGCACACACATGCACACACACACACACACACACACACACACATAGCCACAAAGACATGTACACACACACGTACGCATACACACACACACACACACACACACACACACACACACACACACACATACACACACACACACACACACACACACACACAGTAACGAGAATAAAAACCAAAGTATTTTCACCCCAGAAGCTAAATTCTTGGTTGCAACTTTCCATCCATGCTTCTTACAGAACTTTCCTGTCGCTTTTCAGGGTAAGATTTCACACAGAAGACGAGGGACCAGATGTGAAGGTGATTTGTCCAGATTTCTAAACTGTCGATGAATCACAATTACTGACCAAAGCTAAATCGATTCCAGACTCAATGGCTGCATTTACACTGCAGGTCTTGATGGCAAAATCCCATTTATTACCTATATTTGAGTTCATGAGTTGCTCTATTTTAAAAGCCACCCATATCTGATATCGGCATTTACGTTTCTTAACAGCTGGAGAAACAAACGTAGATGAGGTAGATGGTAGATGAGCTTGGCTACTGTTCTAAGACAGAAAGTTAGGAAGCACACTGCAAAAATGAAAGAAATCAAAAAAGTCTTTAAGAAAATGCATTTTACTTTTTGTCTAGTGTTTAGGCAAGGCAGGGCAAGTTTATGTATATAGCACATTTCAGCAACAAGGCAATTCAAGGTGCTTTACATAATAAATATAGGAAAAGTGAATGGGGGGAATGGGGGGGGGGGAAGGTCACAGTGGAGTGGCAGAATAAAGAAAAGTTACAATTGAGTATTAAAATGAACATGGTTTAAAGTTAAATTCAGAATAAAAACAATTTAGAAAAACCGAGACACTCAAGAAGTTAGAAAAATATAAAAGGCCTTTATTAAATCATGGCTTAGAAAAAGTTAAAATGCCTAGAAAAAGTTAAAATGCCAACATGTTTCGGCCATGTAGGCCTTCCTCAAGGCAGATAGTAAATTGTTTTTGAATCTTTTGGATCCCCATGCCGAAGAGCACCTGAAGTATACTTTTTATACACCCAGCAGCACTCCATGCGTTTGTAGTTGCCTTAAGTTCAGAATAGTTTAATAATTCAGTCAGCTGTAGACAAATGAGTTTTTAATCTTAATTTAAAGGAACTGAGGGTTTTAGCGTTCCTGCACTTTTGTTCCAGATCCGTGGAGCCTAGAAGCTGAATGTTGCTTCTCCATGTTTGGTTCTGGTTCTGGGGACACAGCGCAGACCTGAACCAGAAGACCTGAGAGGTCTGGATGGTTGATATGGCAGCAACAATTGTCTAGAGCTGGAGTGATGTGGTCCACTTTCTTAATTCTGGTTGAGAACCTGGGCAGCAGCACTCTGGATCAGCTGCAGCTGTCTTATGGCACTTTTCCACTAGAACCTACTCAGCTCAGCTCGCCTCCACTCGGTTTGGTTCTTTCCCACTAGGGGTCTGACGTGCTGAGTAGATACTTTTTCTGTAGCTACTCTGCTGAGGTTCTAAGCGGCTGAGTCGGCTGTATCTGACGTCATCACACTACAGGCCACCGATTGGTCGGGGGGGTTGGAGTCAGATGTCTGAGTCAGGATGTGACATCAGAGAAAGAGCGACTCTGACGGCGGCTTCTTGTTCATTTTATTCAACAGGCAATGGCAGCGCAAAAGTCTGTTTCATGATCCAACTCTGAGGTGCAGATGTTCATAAACCTGGTGCTGAGGAGAGAATTAAAAAGGGATGTAGACGGGCGATAAGGAACGACCAGATCTACCAGGAGCTCTGTCACTTCATAGCTGCTCACGGCTCCAGCTGACTTTTCAGCAGCGCCGAGACAAACTAAAAAATGTTAAAAGCATCAACGCTTGAAGCTTTTATCACTCTCATTTTTTAACTTGTTGTCTTCTTCGTTTAGATCACACAATCAAATACGTCACAGCAGCTTCGCTCCAACCTCCTACTTCTGCTCCAATGCTGAATTGTTATGGAAAAGAAACCAGGCCGAGTTGAGTCGAGCCGAGCTGAGATGAGTAGAGCGAGTAGGTACTAGTGGAAAAGTGCCATTATTGACTTTTTAGGCACACCTGTGGAGACACTAATCAATTTGACTGAAGATAAATGCATGGATGAGTTTTTCAAGATCCTGCTGAGACATTAGAGCTTTGATCCTGGAGATGTTCTTCTGGTGATAGAAGGCCGACTTTTTAATTATTTTAATGTGTCTCTGAAGGTTTGGCTCTGAGTCCATTTCGGGCCTAATCAGTGGTTTGTAGCTGTAGTACCTGAAGTTGTTTTCTGACTCTTAAACGCTCTTTGTTTGGTCCAAAAAGAATTACTTCAGTTTTGTTTTTGTTCAACCGAAGAAAATTAGCACAAACACTCATTGATTTGTTCCATGCATCTACTCAACACTTACTTGGGCTCATTGTCTCCTGGTGACAGGCTTAGGCTGTTTTGCAATAATTTTAAGAATACTAATCAAGAAAACTTTCATTACCCCATTTTGCTTAAAGGAGCATGAGGCAGGATTTATGAAAAAAATTCGTATAAGTTTTAAGTTTTCTAGTAATAATGTCAGATGAAGCGTTCCAAACCAAAAAGAATGAGCACTCTAGTGTATCTCTCCGTTGCCTTGAACAGGCTGTGTGCTGCAAAATGTGCTGCAATTCGGTCCCGAATTTCCCGCGCTGTCCTGCGGATGTGACGTCACATGACGCTGCATGCACGTTCTCCCCGTTCTCCCGTGCCGGCTTCACTGTTGGCTGCAGTACCCCCGACGGCCGTCGTAGCGAAGGGTGGCGCTAGAGAGTCTCATTTCTTAAAAGGAGCCTCATGCTCCTTTAATATAGGACAATTGGACTAGATCTACAATAGGAATATTAGGGTTAATTCTAGAGGTGCTCTTTTTGCAATGTAGATAAAAACAGGTGCTATTTTCAATAAACACAGGTAAAACAGAGGATGTAATACATGGACCCATTTCCATTAGCTCATTGTCATGACTTCCACTGTTGGTGTGAAACTATTCGGTGATGTTTTCAGTCGGTTAATGAAAAGTTAAGTGTACCTGGTTACTCGTGAAGTTGCAAAAGACACAGCTGCTATCCTGTGAGGTAGTGCGTATCGATCTGTCCTTACGTCACTGATCAGTCACATTTTCAATACGGTGGCCGAGACCCGCCATTGCTGAAACTAAAAGTAACGCTGCAAACAGAAACAAACGCCGCTGCAAATAAAATAAACGCTTAGCAAATAAAATAAACGCTGCAAACAAATAGAAACGCTGCTGCAAATAAAAGAAACGCTGAAAATATAAAGAAACCCCGCTTCAAATAAAATGAAAAACTACGCAAATAAAAAAGCCACAACGGAAGTGAATTACCCGGGGCTGTTTTTGCCGATGCACCGGTGTTTTTATGTGAGAGGTGTTGTTGTTTTTATCATTAATAATAATGCCAAGAATAATCTAAAGCGTGGGTAACAATAGTTATTTGGATGAATGTGAAGTTGAAGCTGTGTGTGGTGGTCAGGGACTTCTCCTCTCACGTAAAAAACACCGGTGCATCAGCAAAAATAGTCCTTGGTAATTCACTTCCGTTGTGGCTTTTTTATTTGCGTCGTTTTATTTTCAGCGGCGTTTCTTTAATTTGCAGCGGCGTTTGTTTCCGTTTACCGCGTTACTTTTATTTTTAGGAATGGCGGGTCTCGGCCACCATATTTCAAGGCTTCCTGACTGGCATTCATGAGGAAAATTCAAACTGTGTGCTTTTTTTTTAACTTTTACTGTGAATTCCTCAGCTAAAGCTGATATATCCCTGCCCTTACTGCCCAGGCGAGCTTGTCCTGGTTCGGCTCCAGGGTCTTCTGGCATCTAGCTGTGCACAGAATGACCACAGCTGAACCTCCCCAGCTGGCTCCTGCAAAGGAACTTTGGCTTAACGTGAAATGAGACAATGTCAAACGAGTCCAGAGTCAGGATCATCGCTAAGAATGACAATTCCACATGATATTAACATGATGTGAAAAATGTATAAAGCTGATTATTCAGACTCCCACTGCGAGCAGAGAGTAGCCAAGATGTTTGACCTTGCTTCCCACATAAGCCCTGGTGGTGCCGGATATGCACATGCAATCATCATTTTACTGCAATAAGCTGAACGAGGTCACATGAGCAGTTCATCAAATCATTTTAAGGCTCAACCTGAGTTGAACCTATATTCTGCTCTGAAGAAGATGATCAGGCTTTTACAGGAACTCTTTATTACTCATTAAACAAATGACACACCAATTTCTTTCCTCTTAGCTCTGAAAAGACTGTTCTGTATGAAAAATGATCTTTCAACACTTTTAAAGCTGTTATTGCATTGATTTTATGAAGAGACCTGTAAGAGGCACCAAGGGTGTTGAAAGAAAGCAACATTCTCTCCAGGCACCACGGATGAGTGTCACACCGCAGTGAGGTCAAGCTGGGGTTTAGTCCTGTCTCCATGGTTTGTCTTGTCATTTCCTGTGTTATTTTGAAGGTCTTAACTCTCCTCCTGTTTCAGGTCACCTGCCCTGCCTCATGTGTCTTGGTCTGATTATCTCCGCCTGTTCCTCGTTACCCTGGGTTTATTAGCCTGCGTCTTCCTTCGTCCTGTGCCGGTGCGTATTGTCAGGTTATGTTCTCTTTGGCCAGTGCGTTGACCACAGAATTCTTGTTGTTGCCCCCGTTTTTTGGTTTGTTAAATGTTTCAAAAGATAGTTTGGGTAATAGTTATGGTTAGAATAGCCTTTTGTTTTCCTCTGAAGCCAGAGGGATTTTCAGTCAGTAGTAATGTTTGTCAGCCTCATTATATTCCTCCTTTCAGTGGAGCGAGTTTTTGTTTTGTAACATTTCATAGCCACACTCTTTCCCAGTTGAAAAAAGTGTGAGAAGTAGGCAGTTTTTTCGTAGGCTCCAAGATAAGACAACAAACAAACATTTTATGTCTTATCTTGGAGCGTCTTCCTATTGTGGAATTCATAATAAAGGTTTTTTTGTTGCTCCTATTCCTGCATCTGCATCCTGAGTCCTACCCTGGTTGTGACAATGAGAGTTATACGCAAATATTCTCATTGTGTACTTCCTGGATCCATTTCATATTTTTGAAATTAAAATGTTGTAAGAAGCTGGTTCTGAAGCAAATCTGTGCCATGGAGCTTATCTTCTTGAGCCAATCAAACAAAGACTCAACCCAGACTTGATTTGAGACCCACGAACATTCTTGACCGATTTAATTTTCCATCATGATGTTCTGTTTGGGGGGCAGCACGGTGGCTTAGTGGTTAGCACTGTTGCCTCACAGCAAAAAGGTCCCCGGTTCGACTCCCATTCTCCCCAGTCCCAGTTTCTGTGTGGAGTTTGCATGTTCTCCCCGTGCGTGGGTTTCCTCTGGGTACTCCGGTTTCCTCCCACAGTCCAAAAACATGCATGCTAGGTTAATTGATGATTAATTGATGTGAGTGTGTCTGGTTGTCTGTTTATATGTGGCCCTGCGATGGACTGGCGACCTGTCCAGGGTGTAACCCCTGCCTCTCGCCTGAAAATAGCTGGGATAGGCTCCCGTGACGTAAAGTGGGTATAGATAATGGATGGATGGATGTTCTGTTTGTTGGAAATTCGTTCCCTTCTTCATCAGCAAACGTAACCTTTCACGAGCATGCGGCATGACTGCAGATAGCAACAATGGCTAGTGGACAGGCAGATGCCATTTAGCAACTACTTACACAAGACAAGTAACTCAGTTGCTACGGCAACACCTCCACCTGCCCCTAACTTAGCGCCTTAAAAATCAAGATAAGTCAGTCTCTCAATAGTGCTAAAGTTGACATGAGTTGACTGTTGCCTTTAGCTGAGTCTACCTTTGAGTAGTGGAATGACTATGAGGAAGGAGGAATACAACTTAGATGATAAGATGTCATTGGCAGGCCAGCTGACAGTCTTGCCGGGGCCCCGGACAAAATAATCTAAGATGGGCCCCCCTGCACCCGGATCTCTCCTTCTCCCTTTTCCTCTCCTCTCCCTCTGCTCTTCAGGTTTTTATACAAGCTAATGGACGTTAACATTAGAGCTAGCCAGTTAGGTTAAGTTACAAGGTTGGTAAACGTTGGCTGCGCTGTTTCTTACCTTGCTCTACGCTGACTTTATTAATTCCAGCTTCACCGTCACCACCTTTCTAAAATATTTGTGTAGAGAATCTCTAAGGCCTCTATTTTCTTCTTCTCTTCTCTTTTCTCTTCTTTTCTGAGCACCGGACTTGTGCTGATCGGACATTTTGACCATTCTAATGGTTGAATTAAATGATAACATCAAATTTTGATCAGCGGCCAAACCATTTTTGTGTTGGAGGTGGGGGGTTCTTGACCACAAGGACAATTAGGAAGAAAACAAATAACAAGCTTTTATGTAACTCAAATAGTACATATCTTTTCCACAAATAGGCATAACATTTTGAAAAATGATTCCATAATTTAATGAGAATTAAAAAAAAAATTTTCAGTTCTGGGCCCCCCCCTACCCTGGGCCCGGGACAACAGACCCGTTTGTCCCCCCTTATCGGCGGGCGTGGTCATCGGTAATAATAACACTGTAGACTAGTTTTCTTTTAATTTATTTTAATTACCAGTTAATGCAAAGTGCTGTAAGCAACTGGATGACATGAATGAGATGAGAGGACGGCCGTTACAACCGTGAGACCTCAATGGTAACCAAGGACTTGAGACATCACCTGGACTTGCAAAAAACATACACATTTAACAATGACTTGTAGGTAACAAAAACAGCATTGGAAGTGCAAACATAAATTCATGCAACCTTGGCCAAGACAAATTTGTATGGCATTGTAAGATGAGTCTATAATAGAAACGACATGCTTAGCACAGCAGTCATATAAATCTGCTTTCAAACCACATGCGACCACATGCTTTCAAATAGAGGTCAACCATACATCCCTCACTGCTGCCACTTATCCACCTCTTTATACTTTTTTCCTTATCTAACTCAACAGTCTTGCACAGACTAGAAAGGCCTAAAAAAAAAAACTTGATTGAAGTCTGGGATTTATTGGAAATTGTCGATAAAAGGTCATATTTAGCCGTGTCCGCTGAGGATTCATCAGGCGTGACAACATCCCCACCACTCAATGTTCCATATGCTTATCGAGTTGATGCTAATATATGCTGAACTGCAGAGTTGATGCGTGGCTGATCCAGTATATGGTCTGTGTAGTCACACGTAATGTGACCCTGCACGTTAAGTCCCTCATATGCCAAGAGAGAAATACAGCAATGTACACAGAGGTGTGCAAATCTGCACGCGAGGCACTATTTCATGTTCAGCCTCAGACATTTATAGAGGGTTTACTATCAGATCCTGGAGATATAAATGTGTCTGTGTGTGCAGGAGGTTTGGGGTTTATAGAATAGAAGCTGAGGAAAATTAGGCGGTTTACAATGCCTTTTTAATTCTCTGTTATATTTCATCTATTATCATCAATGTATTTGATCCTTGGATGGACTGGCGACGTGTTGATGTGGACCCCGCTGTTTGACAGGACAGGACAGGACCTATGGTCATGAGCTTTGGGTAATGACTGAAAGGGTAAGATCGCAGATACAAGTGGCCGAGACGAGTTGCTGGATGCTCCCTTAGAGATGAGAAGCTCAGTCACTCAGGAGGAGCTCGGAGTCGAGCCGCTGCTCTTTCACATTGAGAGGAGTCAGCTGAGGTGGCTTGGGCATCTGTACCGGATCCTCCTGGACGCCTCCCTAGGGAGGTGTTCCAGCCATGTCCCTCCTCCCTAGGGAGGTGTTCCAGGCATGTCCCTCCTCCCTAGGGAGGTGTTCCAGGCATGTCCCTCCTCCCTAGGGAGGTGTTCCAGGCATGTCCCTCCTCCCTAGGGAGGTGTTCCAGGCATGTCCCTCCTCCCTAGGGAGGTGTTGCAGGCATGTCCCTCCGGGAGGAGACCCCGGAGAAGACCCAGGACAGGCTGGAGAGACCATATCTCTCGGCTGGCCTGGGAACATCCTGGGACTCCCCTCGGAAGAGCTGGCGGAAGTGTCCGGGGTGAGGGAAGTCTGGGCATCTGCTGCCCCCACGACCCGGTAACGGATGACTGGAAGAAAATTGATGGATGGATGGAAGTATTAATTTCATTTTCTCCCACAACCCTTGCATTATATTACTTATATTGAATATTACTAATAACAGTGCAACTTTCTAGCTGTTGTTCTGATCCATCAGGCATGTATGTTCAGTTTATTCTTGCTATTTATTTATTAATATAAAGCAATTTGGACACCTGGTAGTCACTGTAAAGGGCTGGACAATTAATGCCAATTGATTGAAGGGGAAGTTTGCCGGCCACAGGGAACAGGAACACATTTTTCTTTTCTTTTTTTCCTCTCCAGGGCAGAAGTGAAGCAAATGCAATTGTTATTTACTGTAACACCTCATGGAGGACGGTGTCATGAACATAGCCCAGATATAATGTTGGGTTTGCAGAGGCCCAAGCTGAACTTAAACTTAAACTTTATTTATTTATATAGCACCAAATCATACAGTATGAATGCAACACATGGTGCTTTACACACAGAATAAAGAGAGGCATCACCGACCACGACCACAAGGAGCATCGCCACAGAGACCCCCCCAACCCGGACAGACCGGGGCAGACCCCACACAGAAGGTGGAGTCCCCCCCCAGCTACCCAGGCCTGAGGGATCCCCATGACGACACCCCCATGGGCAGAGCAGGCACACCTCCCAGTGTCGACGACCCCCCTGAACATTGATGGCGTTCCAATGCTTGGAGTTCATTCATCCAAACTGCAGCCCAGTCACGCTTTCTACATCAGTGATAGAAGCCCATCAGTGATAGAAAAGGGCTGAAAATGGGGCCTCGTATGGGATGTCTGTGGGTTCCATATCAGCCCCAGTTTTATTGCGTTCTTTGGTTTGCTTGTGGTTGGCCCAATGGGATTGAGATAAAACACGCACTTTGTGCTCATGCCCATTCATCACCCGTTTACCTGAGCATTACCCTACTAGGAATTCACATGGGGTCGACATGGAACCCATGGACGATCCCTTTTGGGCCCCATTTATATCTCTTATGGCTTTCACATACAAATCTTGGCAGGGAAGTGATAAGTAAACTGTTACAAGCACACTATGAGCTTGTGATGTTTGCACATTTTCACAGTTGCAAGAAAAACGAAAATAAAATCAGTCTACTTTAACACACCACATAAAAAAAGGCGGTCACTTAAACAGCTTTTCGGGTCATGCCTTGATTGTTAGCACAGATGAAGCCAAATAGTTTGGTAATAGCATCATTCGCTTCTCTATTTCTTAGCGCCAGACATTTTCTCACTTAGTCAACATGTTACTTGTTACACCTACATCTGTTAACACAGGCATTTATAGAAAAACATATAAATCCATGATGAGTGCTTGAAAGGCAAGATAATGGTACCCAGACACGTCCAGATGTCCCATTATCGTTGCCGTTAATCCTAGCGTCAATTTTTATTTTATAAATATAATTCCGGCTCGAAAAAGAAAAAAGTCTAATTATAGACCAGTATTGTGAGATCACATTAAAGATGTGACAATTCTGACACTTATGTTGTCGTCATCCTTGTTGGGTGCAAAGCGATTCTAGAGGTGGCAAAGACTAAAACTAGATGGCTATAAATGAGTATAATATGGTCACTTTATTTTTTGCTGTTTATATGGAAACCAGATTTTGCAGACATTTTTTTGACCTCTCAAATTTCAGTGGAATAAAACAGGTAAACTGAAATTTTGAAACAATTAAAAAAAAAAAAATGTCAGAGTAACAAGGGTAGTCTATTCAAAATGTGATACTTCTGTCAGTGATTCTATCTATTAGAGCTGAGGGTGACTTAAAACACAGCGTTAGGCAGGTTAACAGTCTTTACTGGAATCACAGGTTCAGTGCACACGTAATCCGTCAGCGAGAGCAAGCAAAACAGATGAGGAACAGGCAGCGACGAGGATGGTACGCGGATAGACAGTCAACGAGGCCAAACTAAGCAGACACGGATTAGGCCAAAGACGAGGTCAGTACACAGGCAGGGGTCAAAACCAGGAAACTAGAAAAACTACTACAGAGCGATAAAGGCTACGAGTAAACGAATGGGGACAAAAAGACGAACTGGCAATGAACTGGGGAAATACAGGGACTAAATATAGACGCACAGAACAGGTGAAAGTAATGAGGGCGGGAGCAGACAATCAAGGAGAAGGACGAACCACACGAGGGAAGGGGACTCTGAAACGAGAGAAGTCAATACAAGACTCTCCAGTCTACTCTCCATCTGCATTCTCTGCGAGAGTGCGCTGTCTCTGATGCCCACCACGATCCGGTCCCGCAGCAGTTCCTCGTGAAGTGCACCATATCCGCAGTCTTCAGAGACTGCATACAGAGCGGTGTTGAACGAGTGTGCAGATTCTGTCGGCCCTTGCGCTCGCATGTTGAATTTGGCTCGCTGATATATCACATTCTTTTTAGGCACGAAAAAATTTGTAAAACCTTCCTTCACAGAGTTATATTCCAGTATTTGTTCCTCCGTTAAGCGTAGCCCTCTCAACACATCGTCTGCCTCGTCTCCCATGCAATAAATCAGCGTGTTCACCTGATTTGCTTGCGAAGACTTGTGCAAGTCGCTGGCCACTCGGAAGCGTTCAAAGTGCCTAATCCACTTTTCCCAGTCCTGTGGCTTCGAAAAGTCGAAGCATTCAGGAGGGTTTATTGAGAACGTAGCTGAAGCCGTAGCGCGTGCTTGAGCCTGTGGAACGGCTTTCTGCACGTGCGCTGCTGCTGGTTCCTGCTCCTCTTGCAACATGCTTTCTGACTGAGTAAACTTTCTTTTTTTTTTTTCTCATATAACACACTCCTTTCCTACCCTTCACTGATGAGCCACTTCTGACACCATGTCGTGTTGGGTTCCTTAAATAACATCAATGGACGACCAGACCGGGTTTTCTGTGGCTTCCTTTTATTCCAGCACACCAAACATTTACATTACCCAGGATGCCTTGCAACATATAGTGTAGGAAATCCCCGCCTAGACAGCCCCCTAGTGTCCTGGCATATCATTGCACATAACTTAGACCACAGGAATCACTGCATGAACTCAGAAAACACTTGTGGAAGAAGGGCCGGGGATCGATTCAAATGTCTGGAATTGATTCGATTCTGATTTCTTAAGATTCAGAATCGATTATCATGACTTGATTCGATCCGATTTGATTAGACCCGATATTGATTTGGGTTTGTGTTATTAAAAATGCTTTTTGAGCTGTTACCTGAATTATATGACTGTGTAATTTTGCATCATATGAATACTAGTATTATATTGAGTTCTATTTCGTCCCTACTGACCGCCAGGCGGTGCTGTAAGCACTGGATATCTCCCCTCGTGCATGCGCATGTCGAGTACAATACCAACAATGTCACGTCACCCGTGACCCCTGCATGACCCCCGGAAGGGTATATCTTCCGGCGTCAGCATGGGATCGACTCCTTATTCTTCTCGCATCGCGCTGAAGTACAGGACGGAAATAGAAGGCTGGTTGAAAGCTTCTTCCTTTCCTCCCTAAACCGCCGGCCCCGGTGCAGCTTCGTGCCGTAAGGTAGGAGTAACGATCTCTGTCGTCCTCCGAGGAGCTGTGGCCGCGCGGTATTTATTGGTGTTCGTTGCGGCGGCGGCGGCGTCTCCCCGCCCCGCCCCCCTGGCCCAGCTGACAGAAGGTAAGCTGTTGGCTGCGCCCGACACCTGAATATTCTGTGCAGTTATTTTTTTCTGCTGAAAAAAACAAAAAAAAAGAAGACAGAAAGGGATAATTTTTTTTCTTTAAAAAAAAAAAAAAAAACCTTTTTTTGTCCTTCTTACAGCCGTGGTGAAGGCCACGCCCCTCTCCCACCGGCACACTTGTGGTGACGGCAGCGTTTCGCTCCCTCTCCCACTTTATTAATGTGACAACATTATTTTTTTCCTTGCAGATTATTTTTTCTTAAAAAAAAAATAATATAAGAAAGGAAAAGAACAGCGCCTTTTGGCCTGTTTTGCGGCCGTGGTGACGGCGGCGTTTCCGCTCCCTCTCCCACCGGCTCGTTCAGGGTGACGGCAGCATTCGCTCCCTCTCCCACTTACTGATGTGACATTATTATTTTTCCTTGCAGTTATTTTTTTTCTTGAAAAAAAAAAAAAAAAAAAAGAAAGGAAAAGAAACAAGAGAGGATTGTTCTCTTCTTTTTGGGTAAAGACGCCTTTTTTGCCTTTTCTCATAGCCGTGGTGACGGCAGCGTGGCCCTCCCCTCTCCCACCTGCATATCGGTGGTGACGGCAGCGTGCTCGCTGTGGTGACGGCAGCGTTTCCGCTCCTCTCTCCCACTGACACACCCGTATTGACGGTAGCGTGGCTGCTCCCCTCTCCCACCTGCATATTGGTGGTGACGGCAGCGTGCTCGCTGTGGTGACGGCAGCGTTTCCGCTCCCCTCTCCCACTGACACATCCGTGCTGACGGTAGCGTGGCCCTCCCCTCTCCCGCCTTCATATTGGTGGTGACGGCAGCGTGCTCGCTGTGGTGACGGCAGCGTTTCCGCTCCCCTCTCCCACCGACACCTACGTGGTGACGGCAGCGTGACCGCTCCCACCGACACATTCGTGTGGACGGCAGCGTGTCCGCTCCTCTCTCCTGCCAGCACATCCGTGGTGACGGCAGCGTGTCCGCTCCCTCTCCCACCGGTCGCTGTGATGGAGCGTTCATGCCCAGGGTGCATGGCCGCCCTGGATCCTGCGGTTGACCAGGACCTCTGCGTGTCGTGCCTCGGCCCTGAGCAGCCGGGGCCGTCGGCCAGCCTCCCCTCATCCCAGCCGGGGTGTTCTCTGAAGCGATCGGCGAAGAGAGTGGTGGGGGCCCCCAAACGACGGCGGATGACGAGCCAGCTCTCCTCGAAGGTAGATCGCTTGGCTGCCGACATGGAGCAGATGAAGGCGCTCCTCCTCAATCTGCAACCTGGTACTGGCCAGGTGGAACCTGCCGTGCCAGAGTTTGCTCTGGGGTCGCCACCGCCGCTGCCAGAGGACGCAATCTCCATTGCAGCCTCGGCGAGCCACTTCAACGTGTCATCAGGGGACCCGGCCTCACAGCGCTCGGGGTTCTCCTCGCACTCATCTGCCCAGGGCTCTCGGGAGGGGACGGTTTGTTCCTCCGTGCAGAGCATTATCCGCACTGCCCTGGCACACTTGCAGCTGGATGCACCGCGTGCGGAGGTGGCCTCTAGCGCCTTCCACAGGCGCAATCCTTCCCCGGTGGAATTCACCATTCCGCCTTTGTCGGATTTTTTGAGGGAGCTGCACTCATGCTGGAGAGATGTCACAGCCCTCTCCAGGCTAACAGCTGATGACCGTGCTCTGACGGCGATGGAGGACGCTGCAGTGGCTGGTCTCCACCACATGCCCCCCATCGAGCCCTCCATTGCAGCACTGATAGTGGCTCCTGATGAGGCTCTGAAGCCAGATCCCAAGTGCCCCTCTACCCAGTGTAGGGTTACTGATGGGCATATTTGTAAGGCTTATGAAACAGCGGCGCGCATCGGCCGGCTGGGGAACACCCTTTCTCATCTGCTACTGGCTCTCTCCACCTCCCTGCAGGATGCACAGGTGGATGATTCCACACGGGACTTGTGTGATGTGTCCCTACAGGCTTTTGCCTCCCAGACGAGGGAACTGGGGTGGCTGATGTCCACCCTGGTGCACACGCGCCGTCATGTCTGGCTGGCGCAGTCACCCCTGACGGAGACTGCTCGTAGGGTTCTTCGTCAGGCACCGGCAGAACCGGGGGAGCTGTTTGGGGCAACTGCCCTGGAAGCTCTGAACCGCACCGCCCTAGCCGATGAGACCAGGCAGCGACTGGTGCAACTTCACAGGAGGGCGCCCGCTTCCAGTACACCGAGGGGCCCTTCGTCCGCCCCTGGACGTCGCCCCCAGCCTCCTGCCCGCAGGAGCCAGCGCAGCTCCCAACGGCCCGTTGGACAGCCTGCCGGGGGGTTTCGCCCCCCTGTGCGCGGACCGCCCCAGCAGCGTCGGGGTGTTGGCCTCGACCATCGCCCCCCCGGCACGTCCAGAGGCCGGGGGAGACGGCGCTAGGGCCATGGGGCCGGTCGTCGGCTGCTTTTCCCGGCAGCAGCTCAGTCACTGGGCTGCCTGCTCGTCGGACCCCTGGGTAATTTCCACCTTAACCCACGGGTACGTACTGCAGTTCCGACACCGGCCCCCTACCTCCGGCCGGGTCAAGATGACCGTCATCAGAGGCCCGGCGAACATTCTGGCTCTGACTCAGGAGTTGTCCGTCCTGCTGGCCAAGGGCGCCATTGTGCCGGTAGACCCCCTGCTGCAGCCCCAGGGGTTCTACTCAACCTACTTTCTCGTCAGCAAGAAAGACGGCGGCCTTCGTCCCATCTTGGACCTGAGAGGCCTCAACGGGTACATGAAGGCCCTGCCCTTCCGGATGCTGACCACAGCAGATGTTCTGCGTGCGGTCAGTCAGGGGGAGTGGTTTACGACGGTAGATCTACAGGACGCTTACTTTCACGTGCCGATTGCGGCACAGCACCAGCGGTTCCTGAGGTTCGCCTATCAGGACCGCCATTACCAGTTCAGGGTGCTCCCGTTCGGGCTCTCCCTGTCCCCAAGAGTTTTCACCAGGTGCGTGGCGGCAGCCCTCGCTCCCCTGCAGGCACAGGGTATGAAGGTTCTGCCGTACCTGGACGACTGGCTGATATGCGCGCCGTCCCGAGAACAAGTGGTGGCAGACACGGCCCTCCTTTTGTCGCATGTGGCCAAACTAGGGCTCACAGTGAACAGAGGGAAGAGCTGTCTGGCTCCCTCCCAGCGTGTCGCCTACTTAGGATTGGTACTCGACTTGGTGACCATGAGGGCCTGTCTCTCACCGCGCCGTGTGAGCGACATCCTGCGGCTCCTCCCCCGATTCAGGAGGGGCAGACGGCTGCCTTACTTCCAGTTCCTGCAGCTTTTGGGCAGATTAACAGCCGCCTCGGCTGTTGTGCCTGTCTCCCAGATCAACCACCAGGGGGGCACCGGGTCTGCACAGCTGCTGCAGGTGTCCCAGGGCCTTCTGACATGGGCCGCTCCTCGCCTCCTCAGCCTGCGGGCGATATACCTGCCAGGGGTCAGGAATCAGGTGGCAGACTTCCTGTCCCGACACAAGCCTCCCCCAGGAGAGTGGCGGCTTCATCCGGA
The DNA here is from genome assembly GCF_033807715.1 of Cololabis saira. Classification (NCBI taxonomy): domain Eukaryota; kingdom Metazoa; phylum Chordata; class Actinopteri; order Beloniformes; family Belonidae; genus Cololabis; species Cololabis saira. The sequence continues at coordinate 4,818,543 of NC_084591.1, forward strand.
GGTAGTGGGGATGATTTGGGTCCTCTTCGGCAGAGCGGTGGTGGACCTCTTGGCCTCGGGCGTCTCGGCTCACTGCCCCCTCTGGTTCTCCTGGACAGAGGAGACCAGTCCTCTGGGTCAGGATGCCCTAGGGCACGAGTGGCCCGACGGGCTCCTGTACGCGTTCCCCCCACTACCTTTAATCCTGCCGACGTTGCAGAGGGTCCTCCAGAGAGGTCACAGGCTCCTCTTGGTGGCCCCCTTCTGGCCGGGGAGACCGTGGTTCCCACTACTCCGGAGGCTCTGCTGCGGCACGCCATGGCGCCTACCCGACCGGAGGGACCTTCTGTCCCAGCTGGGGGGTCGGATTTGGCATCCCGACCCCCGTCGCCTTCAACTCTGGGTCTGGCCACTGCAGGGCCCGACCCGTTAGTGTCAAGCTGTACTGAGCCCGTCAGGGCTACCATCTTGAACGCTCGTGCGCCCTCCACCCGCCTCCAGTATGAGTGCAAGTGGAGGAGATTCTCTGCCTGGTGTGCGGACAGGGCAGAGGACCCTATGCTTTGCCCTGTGGCCACGATCCTGGAGTTCCTTCAGTCCCTCCTGGATGATGGCCGTGCTCAGTCCACCTTAAGGGTGTACGTGGCGGCCATTTCATCACGACATGCCCTGGTCGAGAATGCCACCGTGGGGTGCCACCGGCTGGTTTCTCTCTTTCTTAGGGGGGCTCTGAGGCTGCGCCCCCCGAGGACCCCAAGGGCCCCGGTGTGGGACCTGTCTATGGTACTAGGTGCCCTCTCTTCTCCACCTTTTGAGCCCTTGGCCCAGGTGGACCTGAAGTGTCTCTCTATGAAGACGGCTTTTCTCCTCGCTATGACGTCAGCAAAGCGAGTCAGTGAGTTACATGCCCTGTCAGTCAGCGGGTACTGCCTGAGGTGGAACCCGGATGGCTCAGGGGTTACGTTGTGGCCGAACGTGGCGTTCCTGCCCAAGGTCCTGCCACGCGATCATGCTAATCGGCCTATCCAGCTTGCCCGGTTCGACCCCGAGCCTGCGGAGGGTGGGCCAAGCCCTTTGTGCCCCGTACGGGCCCTTGCTGCTTATGTTGCTGCCACCGCGCCTGTGCGACGGTCGGAGCAGCTTTTTATCTGTCATGGTGGCCCTGACAGGGGGCGTGCTATTTCTAAACAGCGCCTGTCCCACTGGGTGGTGGACACCATCGAGCACGCCTACAGGGCCATTGGCCGCCCCTTACCAGTGGGGGTGAGGTGCCACTCGACCAGAAGCGTTGCAGCTTCTTGGGCTGCCCTGAAGGGGGTGCCTCTGGAGGACATCTGCGCAGCAGCTTCGTGGACGTCGCCGGACACGTTCTCCAGGTTTTACCGGATCAATGTCGCCACTCCCCAACCATTGGGCGTGGTTCTACTCCCGGGTCCTTCTGCCCCTGGTCAGTGAGGTATGTGACCGGGATTCTATGTGACATTGTTGGTATTCGTCATCCAGTGCTTACAGCACCGCCTGGCGGTCAGTAGGGACGAAATAGAACGAAAGTTACGCCTGTAACTACGGTTCTATGAGTCCCGGATGACCGCCAGGCCTGCCGGTCACTCCGAATCCTCGTGCTCTCGCGAGAAGATTCTAGGAGTCGATCCCATGCTGACGCCGGAAGATATACCCTTCCGGGGGTCATGCAGGGGTCACGGGTGACGTGACATTGTTGGTATTGTACTCGACATGCGCATGCGCAAGGGGAGATATCCAGTGCTTACAGCACCGCCTGGCGGTCATCCGGGACTCATAGAACCGTAGTTACAGGCGTAACTTTCGATTCATCAGCAAGTATTGGCAGCTTATGAAGGCTGTAAGGACCAATCACCTCCCAGTATGCTGATATAACTGCTTTCAGAAACATAGTGTGGGACAGAATTACCAAACAGATCCAGGGAGGAAACAGAGGATATCAGAGGTGTCTATTACTGCAGCAGTGCACTGCTATTAGGACATTAACCTGGTGCATCAAAAATATGACATTAGAAATTCACCCAAAAGCTGTTATTGTTGAAAACAAATACACTTTTATTTTAAGTTTAACATGAAAAATACATTCTTAGCCAGTGACAATGTCAACATTTTTTTTTTTAAATCAAAAGTAAAATCAATTAAATAAAAATATATTATTTTTCAAATTTTCTTTGACTGACAGATACATGTTTATTACCTCTTCAGACAGACATTTGCGAGACACCATAACATAGTTTGGTTCCATTACTGTAACGAGCCCCCTGAAGCCCTCGTTTTCGACTACAGATTATAGGCGCATATTTGTGCAAATTAACCCCGTAATTGCCTTGGTTATTTTGAGAAAAATGTGTAGAATTGGCTGGTAATTATAGAGTTTGCTTTAGTTTAATTTGTTGCGGTCCGGTGAACGGCTTGGACAGGAGATCTCGGTGATGTCGCAACATATGGTTCCTGACATTGGTTGTATTACCGCAATACTTTACTTACGTTTGACATGCCTTGCAAATCGCTTTGCTTTTGTCCAGCTCAGCTTTCTTGCTGTCATTTCTGAACCCGAAATGGTACCAGATATAAAATTTAAGCCTTTCAGGACTTTTCAAAACCGGCGCTTTGTTAAAGCTACCGCTACTCTTCGACGCCATGTTCATTGTTTGATAGTTTCGCACCAGGCGCTTGCATGAATGAAATGACGTGACTACTGGGATTAAAGTTCACCAGGTGAAAATGTGATAATGAAAAACATGATCTTTAGACATAGAAATCGATTTGTAGGAATTAATATGAGATCGATTTAGAATCGGAAAATTGATTTTTTTCAACACAGGCCTATGTGGAAGGCTTTGCATCTTTCAGCAAGATAATGCTAAGCCTTCTACTCCTTCTGTGACAGAGGCGTGGCTTCATATTTGAAGAGTCCAGGTGCTGAATTGGCCTTTTACCAACTGAAAAGATTTTGCACATCATAACAACTAAAATACAACAAAGACAACCCCAGACTGCTTAGCTTAAATCCAATATCAGACAAGAAATGGGGCAAAATTTGTCTTTCAAAATTCTAGCAACTGGTCTCCTTAGATCTCATATGTATGTGGACTGTGATTAGGAGAAGAAAGGTTGCTCCACACAAGGTCATTTATCACAAAAATGGTGAATGCCTTCATAAGGATAATGAAATGTATTTATGTTTTATTTTTCCCCTGTCTTTCTTCTTTTATATATAAAAACTTCAGAATACTCAGTGACTTCAAAGTAGTGCAGCCAGTAAAACTTTGAATCAATGTTCAGTGAACAAAGTGCCCGTGGTCATGTCAGTCATCCCTCTGGAGCTTCCTGCAGAAGGATCTGAATCAAACATGGACAGATTTAAGTATACACTGTGTGTTCAGGGAATGCGACCTGCCAACATAGTCTTCCTGTTTGGCGCCCAGATATGTCGTGCAAATAAGAGGAAGAAATTGCCCATTTCCAAATCACCATAATTCAAAAATATCAATCCCTTCAGCAGTGAGCATGGCTCTCCAGCTGAGGCTGTGACATCTCCCCACTCTGCTCCTGCCTCCCTGGGACCCTGCTTGAAAGAATGTTTCTATATATGTGTCGGTCCACAATAAGTCAAATGAAATTATAAGCATATAAATGGCGGCGACTCCCATGTCAGATTGAAAGACAGTAGACAGATGATGAACGATGAAGATGAATGGCATTCCGCCCTGCTGAATGTCGTACTGAACAAATGAATTTGCAGTGTGCTGCTCATCATTTCAATGAGCTCCCCCCCATTGGGTTTCAGCATAAATCATGTTAACCTTCTCATTTTCAAGTTCATTCATTTTTAAGGTGTTCTCCCTCCTGTTTCAGTGACTATGGGCCTTGTGGATGCATCGAAGGGATCTGATTGCTGGGATTCCATTAAAGCTCAGACTGCTGAATGCTGCGTTACCTTTCTGGGAATGCCAACTTCACTCGCTGTCATAACTCAAAGCTGTCATCGTAGTAATTTCTCCATCATACAAATGATCACACCAGCTCCAGGTACACCAGTATCTCCAGGTAAAGGAAGTTGGAAAAAAAACATTTGTGTTTTGCAAATGGCTTGAATTCAAGATATTTATGGTTTATCATTGAAATATCAAATTCAATTTAATTTAAAGAAATGTTTTTTTTAATTTTAGGAAGCATCATCTTACAGCATCATCTCTACCTTACAACAAAAAGCCTGGCTAAATATATGTGAAAGACTACATTTCCCATTTACAAGTAATAAAATTAAGGAAACTAATTTTAAATTCATCCACAAATTCTACTTAACTCCAATAAAAATGCATAAAATATCAAAGGATATTTCATCAAAGTGTCCAAGATGTAAAATATGGAGGGGACATTAATGCATATGTTCTGGGAATGTGACCGCTTACAAAATTATTGGAATTCAATGAATTCCCTTACACAATTAATCCTGGACAAAACATTTGATTTAAGCAGTAGTTTATATTTATTAAATGACACATATAATTTACAACTACATAACAAAAAATGCAGGGTATTAATTTTGATCACTTACTTTGCAAAAAAATGTATACTTTTTATTTTGGAAGAACGATTCCCCTCCATCTTATAAGACTGTCATAGACAAAATCACAGCATTTCTACCATTAGAAAAGCTAACATTGGAAAAATATAACCGTGGCCATCTTTTTCAAGAATTTTGGTTCCCATTATTTTCTGGTTTAGAGAACTTCATCGTACGCTGATCGCTGTTTTATTGCTGTCATTTACTTATGTATTTGTAGGTATTCGAGTTTTGATGCCCCTATTGTTACTTACTGATGTTGTTTTCCATATTTTTGTTCCCAGTTTATTTATTTTTATTTATTTATTTATTTATTTATTTATTTCGTGTGTATGTTTTTGTGTTTTTTGGGGGGGGGGGGGGGGGGTTGTAGGCGAGATTTGGCATGTGTGCCCAAAAAAGAAAATTGTAAGACCTACTGTCATTAAGGATGTTTCTGATTGCCTTTCTTTTGTGAAATAAAAAGATATTGAAATAAAAAGGAAGCATCATCTACCTCTGATGGTCTCCCATCCTTACCATCTGCAAAAATAACTCACAGTACCTCCCATCACATCATCTACATATCACTTTACAGCACTACGCCACACAACAACAATGAAACTAGTTACCAGATCTACACTAGAAATCATGACAGAAGTGACTGAGAGAATAAAGAAACTAATTGGCTTAACCATAAAGGGACTGGATGATCATGGTTGTTCTGGTCTCCAGAATCCTTTTTCGGGACAAGTGAAAACTACAGGGATGTTAGTACAGAACCCGTTCCTGAATGGAGATGCTGCTGTGTGGTATCCCGTCCTGACAGGTTGGAAGGGTCTGGTTCTCCCGTCACGGTGGGGGACTGACCGACGTTATCGTGCACATGGGGTACCTGGGGTACCTGGGATGGTCTGAGATGATGACAGTGGTAGTAATTTGTCTTCTATATTATTATCATCATTGACACCATCATCATCATCATCATCATCATCATCATCATCATCATCATCATCAGAAGTAGTAGTTTCTTTTCTAAGAGAAAACTAATCCCCCCAAAGTTCAGATCCTATCAACTTGCTAAGTTGAAACTGAAGTGCTTTCATCAGTCTCTGCTTCAGATAAGCTGTTCCATCCACTGAGAATCGTCATCTCTCCTTCTCAACAGGGAAAGCTAGAGATTGTAGAAGATCTTTTACTCGAGAGTGATGGAAAACAAAACAGTCCCTCAGTACCCACTGAGAATTTTATTTATTTATTTTTCCTCAGAGAATGGATTGGTCAGTAAACAGTGCTTTCATACACAATGTTGTGTTATCTTGAAAATAACCCCTCTGTGGTAACCTCGTATATCAGATTGGGTCTACAGCATAAGCTACTGATGAAGCATTGTGACAGCACGTGGCCCCCTGCAGGGACAACGACGCCTTGCAGGTTGCCCCAGCCTCATACCCCCGCTTGACCCATTGTCAATCAAGTTCCAGCTTCCTGAGGACCCCTGCAGGGACGAGGACTTGCAGGCGGCTCCAGTCTCATTCAATGCTCGAGACACATTGTCACGCAAGTTCCGGCATCCTGAATCGCTGCTGAGATGGCACCGTGGAAGTGGCTTTGACTTCCAGCTCCTGCAGAGACGAGGACCTGATCCACGGATGATACCATATATGGACTTCCTGACTCCTCAGGGGGTTGTCCCAAACTGAAAGATATCTCACTTGGCTTGTTTTTTCTTGTATAAAAACCCTGTTGTAAAATCTCTCTGGGTCGACACACCAACTCAGACACGATCTGTGCTGGTCCTGCTGACCGCCGGCTACAGAATAAAACTCACCACTCACAAGCGGACTTCTGAACTGGTTTTGACAAATTCCTCAACACTACTCTGTTACCCTTCTTGAGTAACTCAACCAGCATCTCTGGTTCCATCGATGTGTCGTCACTGCAATATACATGGATCAGTTGAAAAACATGACCACCTGCTCCATACTGAGACAAATGGGGAGGGGGGTTTGAAGGTGATTCTGAATTCTGAACCGGGAGCCAAGAAGCTGCTGCTGCAGAACGTGGGGTGATGTGGTGAAGAGAAGGGGTTCTGGTGATGATGCAGGCTACGAGTTCTGGACCAGTTGGAGTTTATGGAGAGATTTGTTGGGGAGACCAAAGATAAGTTAATTACAATAATCGAGGCAGGAGGTGATGACGCTGTGGACCAGGATGGCAGAGGTCTGAGGGGTGAGAAACGGACGGAGGCGATTAATGTTGTACTGTAACATGATGAGCTGTGTTTAGCTGTCAGGGGTCATGACGTTAAGGGTGATGTATGTAGATGCTGTGACAGCCAATTACCATGTGTGTCAAACACAGTCAACTCAAAGAATTTAGGATTTAAAGTGCATGTGGCCACTTTCACTGTAACTAAAGTAGTTTATATTACAATGTCATTGACACCAAGTATAGAATTAGATCACATTTTACGTGATTTAAGGAGCTAATGTCTTCCAACAGAGATTCTTGCAAAAAACCAAGAAAGCAGAAAAATGAACAGTTATTCACCTGCTAAGGTCTTTCTTTAGTTAATGATCGCTGCTATCATAGCTAAAAAGACATTGTATTTTACTGCTTCATTTAACAGCATATACATAAATACAGGACTGAACATGAAGGACAAGTGAAGAGATACAGCATACTGACAAAAAAACAGTTGGAAGGGATGAAGCTCAGAGCTGAATGTAGTGAGTGATTGTTGTTGTTTATTCCTTTATCCGCCGTTTGAGACTGCTGGTAGAGGTTTGATGCTTTTAGGGGCCAAGCAGAACGGCTGCTTTCATGGGCTACTTTCAACCGTTTACAAAAATTGTTTTTGCAATGCCAGCTCCCGGGTTCCAAATGATGGTGTATTATTGGCCAATTGTAAATCACAATTTCCATCTTCCAAACTTGGGGAGGAAAAAAAAGTCAAAACATACACAAATTAAAAATCAAATGTTTTTGGTTACTGACTACAAAACATGAAAGAGTGTTATTACAGAATCACAAGTTGGTTTCTTATTAAGTTAATTTAACAAAATAGCTGTTATTCAAAACAGTGCTACACTCGATCACCCCCTTGAGGGGAAATTTGTCTTGGACTCCACCCGAATAATGAAGGGCATCCAAAGGTAACGGTAAAAAGCCATACACAATGCACACACCCCACAGAGATGTAACCCCCCCCACACACACACACTACAGTGCACATCCCCTAGAGACACCATCATGCAGTGCTAAAAAAAGGTGAACAGAAACAGGAATAAATTAGTTTTAATAACTATTTTTATCTAAAGTGAGTGACTGCAGTGTTTCCTACTGGGTGAGAGTGAAGGATGTGATGGGTTCAGCAAAACTCTGATTTAGCCTGTAAACATGGGATTGGAATCGATTGAAAGGTCAGATTTTCCTTCTTCACCATCACCTTCATAGTCCAGAGGGACCAGATTGGTCTTCGTCTGCCTTGCCACACCTGACCAAACTCTCCAAAGTAAGAGAGTTTCAGCTTCCCATTTCTGAACTGCAATAAACGTAGGATGACCTGAAGTTAAAGTTTGGTGGAAATAAAGATAGAGATGCTGGATAATTCTGCTCTGGCCAAGGTTGGTGTCAACCAATCCCCTGCAAGGGGCTCACTTAAAGGAGCATGAGGCTCCTTTTAAGAAATGAGATGACAATGAGCTAATGGAAATGGGTCATGTATTACATCCTCTGTTTTACCTGTGTTTATTGAAAATAGCACCTGTTTTTATCTACATTGCAAAAACAGCACCTCTAGAATTAACCCTAATATTCCTACTGTAGATCTAGTCCAATTGTCCTATATTAAAGGAGCATGAGGCTCCTTTTAAGAAATGAGACTCTCTAGCGCCACCCTTCGCCACGACGGCCGTCGGGGGTACTGCAGCCAACAGTGAAGCCGGCACAGGAGAACGGGGAGAACGCACATGCAGCGTCATGTGACGTCACATCCGCAGGACAGTGCGGGAAATTCCAGTCACCATTGCAGCACATTTTGCAGCACACAGCCTGTTCAAGGCAACGGAGAGATACACTAGAGGGCTCATTCTTTTTGGTTTGGAACGCTTCATCTGACATTATTACTAGAAAACTTAAAACGTATACGAATTTGTTTCATAAATCCTGCCTCAATCCTGCCTCATGCTCCTTTAATTGCAAAGCTTCAAACGTAGGAAGATTTCTTTTTTAAATGAACACCCTCAAGCACAGAAAATTAACACAGAATATGTCTTCTTCAAATGCTGACATGCTTTTATTAGGCTTAGAAGGAAAAATGTCTTGCACATACTAGATATCCACCGATATCCCAAAGAAAAAGAAAAAAAGTTACAGTATGAGTTTGTGTTATGAAAGAGTATAATATCAGAATGATTGCTGCAACAATTCAATGTCTTCATTTACAAAATGCCTCAACAGAATTATGTTTGGGTGTAAAAAAAAATTAAATAATGATTGACACTTTTGATGGTGGCATGGAAAAGCTTATCACCCCACAGTATTCCACTTAATCTACTGAAATGCAAATGAATGACTGATCAATAACAGTATATTTACTCCAGCTCTTCTTGCTGATATTGCAATTGTTTGAAACATCAGGGGTTTTTTCTGTTCAAGAAAAAAATCTGCAATGAGGAGATAGAGCAGTGGTATGGGTTTATTCAAGAACTGCCAAATACATATTTGCTAACCAAAATGACCCATGAACCGTGTTGTGGTAAAGATGTCAAGCGATGTGCATCAGAACAAAAGCTGCTTACAGTCTTTTCTTGATGGGACAAAAGGCAAACACTTTTGACATTCACTTCAGTGATCCTCGTTTTCTTGTTCATCTGTTATATATTATGTTAGAACAAGTCAAATGTTTTGGTGCATTCAAGCAAATGACAGCACTGATAGATGAGATGAGGTGCCGTGGCAGAGGGATACACTTTGAGTGACTTATCCTTTTTTATTTTGGAAAAAAATTGAATAAACTTGAGTATACTTGGTAACTTGATTGCGTTTTTTTATTTGTGAATCGATCTGTATTTCACGATTTTCTGAAGGAAAAAGGAGATGGGGGTTCTATTTCTTGACAGGAAATGAGGGAGGACAGTGTCCTCACATTGGAATAACTGTTAATGAACTAAAGCTAGTGGTAGTAATTTATGACTATGACGTGTTAAGCCGTTCCTTGTGTGCTCTTCTTTTATCTCACTGAGGATCCTGTCTTGTGCCTTTGGAGCCATCTTGGCCTCTTGCCCACTTTTAGGAAAAGTATCGAAAATACTAAACTGTTTATCCATACTGTACAGGGAGTTTAAGCATGGATTTATGGATGCCTAAACCCTCCAACATTACTTTTTATATCTTTCCAACGACTCTTGACCATCTGCCTTCAAAAAATCTTTTTATTCCGAGGCATAGCTCAAGGCAAAAGGGGCATGTTGTGAACAGCAAACTCATGTTTGAGCACCTTTTATTAGTTGAATCCATTGTGACTTATATGAACGACAGGTAAAATTTTATGGTATATTGATGCAGAAAACCAATTGATTGCAATGGGTCCACAGACCTTTTCTTGCCCCTCTACATATTGGATTTCTGTGTGCAGAGTGTGGGCATCATAAGAAACACTGTGATGTTTACTTTGTTCTATTAGCTTAATTAATCTTTTCCATGTGAAATTGTGGCTGAGCTGTTCGTTACAATGACTCTGGTGCTAAAGTAACACTAAACTGTAAAAATTTGAAGCTCTCTGTAATTTACAAATCTATTTAATTGATCTTGTTTTTATTGCACGAGTTGAGGTTAGTTATTCAGACACTACACTGCAATTAACATCAGAGTCAGAATATATAACTGCACAGTAGCTCTGCAACTGGAAGAGGAGGAAGGCACAACGAAGCCGGAACAATGAGGGGGTTCTGTGTGTACAATGGACAGCTGGATCCATCCATCTGTTTTCTATACCGGCTCATTCCTCTGTAGGGTCAGGGAGATCTGAAGAAGCCTATCCCAGCTCTCTCTGGGCAAGAGGCAGGAATACACCCTGGACAGGTATTCAATCCTTCTCAGGGCTTCGTGTAGACAAAGAAAACACACACACACACACACTCACATACACACACACACACACACACACACACACACACACACACACACACACACACACACACACACACACACACACACACACACACACACACACACACACACACACACACACTCCTATTGACACTTTAGAATCACATATTAACCTTTTGGACTGTGAAAGGGAAATTGGACAAGCTGCAGAAAACTCACACAAGCATGGGGAGAACTCCACCTAGACGGGCCCCTGACGGGATTTGAACCTTTTTACGATGAGGAAACGCGAGATAAGTTTTAATTCTTTTATATTTTTGGTGCAGGGTGGCTGGACTCTCTATCAGTAATATGGTGAGAAGTCCGATCATTTTGGAGATGGTTCAGGCATCTGGATGGATAATGAGCATGTCCAACTGGAAGGAGGACCCATGGCAGACCCAGGACATGCCAAAGAGATTACGTCTTTACGCTGGCAGATCAATACGGCTCCAGATGAACAACACATACCATCACGCCCGCCGATAGAGGGGGACAAACGGGTCTGTTGTCCCGGGCCCAGGGTAAGGGGGGACCCAGAACTGGGCCCTCATTCATTGCTCTCCTATTTTATTTTGTATTCTGATTAAATTATGGAATCATTTTTCAAAATGTTTCAAAATATGGCTATTTGTGGAAAAAATATGTAGTATTTGAGTTACATAAAAGCTTGTTATTTGTTTTCTTCCCAATTGTCTTTGTGGTCAAGAACCCCCAACACAAAAAAGGTTTGGCCGCTGATCAAAATTTGATGTTATCATTTAATTCAACCATTAGAATGGTCAAAATGTCCGATCAGCACATGTCCGGTGCTCAGAAAAGAAGAGAAAAGAGAAAAAGAGAAGAAGAAAATAGAGGCCTCAGAGATTCTCTACACAAATATTTTAAAAAGGTGGTGACGGTGAAGCTGGAATTAATAAAGTCAGGGTAGAGCAAGGTAAGAAACAGTTACAACGTTAACCAACCTTGTAACTTAACCTAACTGGCTAGCTCTAATGTTAACGTCCATTAGCTTGTATAAAAACCTGAAGAGCAGAAGGAGAGGAGAGGAAGAGGGAGAGGGAGAGATCTGGGCGCAGGAGGGCCCATCTTAGATTATTTTGTCCGGTGCCCCGGCAAGACTGTCAGCTGGCCTGCATACCATATTACACCATATCATTATATGTTTAAGCAAAACTAAGTCAAGATGGAAAATCTCTTGCAAAAGAGATTTTTAATCTCAATGGGTTTCTTTCCCTGGTTAAATAAAGGTTAAATAAAAAAAATAAAAAAATGGAGAAGCAGTGTGTAAAAAGTACTTAAGTAAGTTTTTTTTCTTTTTTTTATAGAAAGGAATATAAATAGAAAGAAACCTTAAGCTCAAACATTTCTCAGAGGGTTAGTTTATCATTTGCCATGCAGCAAGGAAGAGGTTGACCTTAAATATTCTCATAAATTAAAGAAACTGGAATCAGAATGTCCTTAAATTCTCAAAGCTCATAACCAGTGTGTCTAGTGAACTGCAAGCCTTGTAGCTCAATGCCTTGCAGTCCATAGTTATGTAATCCATTTAAATGAAAAAGGCTTCAAAAACCAAGAGTAATACACATTTAACATGAAGTGTTATCATTTAATGACAGTAATCCATTACATTTTTCAGGTTAGTTTATGAAAGGTTACATTATTGTGGAGCCTAGCATTACTGCAAGAGCTATGAGTCATGACAGACCTCCTGTAATGATTTTAATCAGGAGCTCATTATGTCTCCCACATAGAGGCCACTCAATCACATCCATTGATTAATTAAGTGTCAAGGACATTTGAAGACCCAGGTGACAATATGATCCCTGGTGACACCATGAAGGTCTGAAAGCAATAGCCATCAAATAAATGGTCTTGTGTGGTGAAGGTAATTGCCAAACGCTGGTACCTCTGCGTTTGATTAAAAAGCAAACAGTGTTCCCAATAAAATTCGCTTCAAGGACAGATGCTCTTCTTGGGCTTTCTGCTGGTGAATGGCACACATTCAAATGTTAAGTCAGCAGGAAAGGGAGAAAAAAGGATTTGGGCAAGCCAGCATCATAAAGCATGTAATACAGGCTAATCCTCCTCCATGCACTCTGCTGTGAGGGCTGGAACTCCGAGGGAGCGCTGGCTTGATTTAACTCGACCTACAGTAACAGCTGGATACGTGCATACCCACTTCTACGGCAGACATGTAATCACACTCACTCAATAGTATTAGCACTTTAGCTCAGGTGACTGTAAGCTCCGCCCGTTTGGTCTTGCATATCTTGAATCTGAGTCGTGGCTTTCGAGATGTTTAAATATTATAACTCTCATTTATTCATTGATTTTCTATAGCTAACTTGCCTTATTCAGGACGTTCTGGAGGCTGGAGCCCATGAAGAAAATAACAAACACTAATTTGTGTTGCCATGATACGAACCAAGGGTTTATTTATATGCAGTGTGGATTTGGTTCTAAGTAGGGGACGCTTTACAGAAATTGACCAACAAGATTCTGATTTGATATTGATTTACTCTAGGTGTTTGTCCTCAGTCGGTCCTCTGGGTTTTGGTACTTAGATACTGGTAATAATAGTGTCATTATACTTACTTAAGGCTTTTCTCACTACTTGCGAATGCTTACTGCCAACCTGCACCATGATGCTGTATATACCACTTTCCTTCTGTACTCTCTGTATATAATGTTTTAGTTTACTCATTTTACTCCTTTTTACAGTTTATAGTCATCAGCAAATAACTTTTTTAATAACAAATGCTGAATACAAGTGGTGGAATTTATCTTCCTCCACAGGGTCCATTTTCTCTTGGACAGGGGTATTCAACTAGATTCGGCCGGGGGCCACATCTGTAAAAGGACTGTATGGAGAGGGCCGCACAATTTGAAAATGTGGGGGTTTTCAAAATGTATTTTGCACTCAAAGACGAAGACTTATGTAAATATAATACATTTGTATTATACATTTGAATATATCTAGTTTACATATGAATTATGTATTAATTGTCTCCAGATTTAGTAATTGTGAATGTTAAATATAATATTCAGATAAATAAATATTATTTTGAATGCAAGTTCATTTTGAAACCATGCATTGTGCAAACTTAATGAAGTTGATATTGACCTACTTTTAATAAAACACGCCATAATGACAAAGCACCACTTTCCACCAAGATTTCCTTATTTGAATATTATATTAAGCATTGAGCACAAGCATTTCAGCCCATAGTAGCCAGTTTGATGTTATAAATAAGCAACCAAAATATTAACCATAAGCTCCTTTATTAATGACACATCTGTGCATTATATCAGCAAAGCAAAACAATCGAATTATACATTTGGAATTATAGGAGGCTTAGAAGTTCCATCTGAAATGCAAAGTATTCACTTATTCAAATGAAAAAAATTTCAGGCCAATCCTAGAAGCCTAATGATGTAAACAAGTCCTCTATACAACTGCGTTTAACACTGCTCCCTCACTCCAGCTGTTATTAACTGTTCGTTTTTTTCCCCACTTATTCCACCGAACACTGAAAGTGTTTTTTTTTTTGCTATTTTCGGCCGAACATTCGGTGCATCACTATAAAAAAAAAAAAAAAAAAAAAAAAAAATTCAACAAATTCACCTTTTTTGAAATATGACCAGGGGCCACATAAAAGCTCCTGGCGGGCCGCATGTGGCCCGCGGGCCGCCAATTGAATATCCCTGCACTTGGAGATAAGCTGAGAAGGCTGTTTTCTGGGAGGAGCTCAGAGTAGAGCCGCTGCTCCTCATCCAGAGGAGCAGATGAAGTGGCTCGGGCATCTAGCGAGGATGCCTTCTGGACGTCTCCCTGGTGAGAGCTTCCAGGCATCTCACAATGGGAGGAGACCCCTGGGAAGACCCAGGACTATGTTTCACCCCTGATGTATTGGAGTGGCTGAGGAGAGGGAAGTCTGGGCTTCCCTGCTTAGACTACTGCCCTCCGCGACCCGAGCTTGGTTAAGCAGAAGAAAATGGATGGATGAATTAAAGAAAAGACCATTTTAAACATCAACTTTTAAAATTGTTTAATCATGTTGCTAATGTATTTGTTAATGACTGTTATTTGCTGCTCTAAAAAAATAATTTTTTATGCAAAAACAAGAAGTATTTCCCCTTTTCTATCAATTGATTTGTAATATAAGAACAAAGAAAGTATTTAAAAAAAAACAAATCCAAAAACATAATCAATCAGCATTGGCCAGTTAAACAGCCAACCAATTAATCAATTAATGTTGGCATTGACCAAGAAGGGCAAAAGCATTTCCAAACAGCACTTTTTTTTAAACCTTTGGCACTGGCCCTTAGGTCTTTTCGGAGGACTCGAGTGGGTATTTCCTAAACGTTCTGGGAAAAAAACCTGAAAAAAACGTAATTTTTATCTGTATGTTTAAAAAATATAGTTTTTTTTTCCTAGTTAAATATGATGCCCCTGAATCAAGTGTGAACTTAAACAAAAATTGTAAGTCGCCTAGGTTGAGACATGTATCTGTGTTGGGATGCTGCCCAGCTGTTTGCATCCACCTCAGGGTTGACTTGTAACAAAAGCGAAACACGCTATGAAAACAATCCTTGCAGCATGTGTTCTCCTCCAATGTAAAGACACTTTCCTGGAAAGCTCCAGCAAAATAGTGCTGCATTCAGCTTTGTAACTGAAACCAAAAACTCAGGTGCTGCACTTGGAAAAAGTGACACCCCCTTTATAAAGTGCATTTTACATGCCTTTCTTTTTGTTCAAAAAGTAGATCCTTTTACACTGTATACAAATTATTATTCAATGAATCAATGTAATGAATCATGAAACTTGTGATTTACACCCCTAGTCTGTAGGTGCTATTCCCCTAAAATGTTTTCCCTGTAACTGTTCAGTTTTCCAGCCTACTGTCATTTTAGCAGACGCTTTTATCCAAAGGGACTTACAACTGAGACACACACACCATGGAGCAATTAGGGTTAAGGCCTTGCTCAGGGGGTTCATCTTGGTTGCCATTCTGGGGCTTGAAGCTGGGTCCTCCAGACCCAAGCCAACTGTAGCCACTAGACTACTACCCCCCAGCTAATTAGTATCAGACGTTAGAAGCTGTGAAATAACTAAAGCTTAATGCTTTTTTGTATATCTTATCTCCTCAAGTTTATTCTGCTGCTAACCACCCTCCTGGATTATTCATAAATGCTATGCAGGAAGCCAGGGGCGTTTCTAGACCCCCTGGTGGCCCTAGGTAGGAGAGATTATGTGGCCCCACAAAATAATGATGAATGAAGTCCAGGACCACAGATTAGTAACAAAATCTTTTATTAAACTGTTGGGTCCAAATCAACATTACATAAATTAATGATGAGGAAAGACACAGATACTACCTTGGAATGGGTTTTTAGCGCACTCCTGCAGGAGGGGGAGAGCAACAGGAGTGCAGGGCAACGTGTCCCTCATTGAGAACTCCTGAGCTTCCCCAAGATTCTCCCTCTAGAAGATGCTTTTATTAAGAAACTTTGACAGGAAATGATCATATAAGGACAATGCATAGTAAACAGTAGACAGTAGACAATGGGTAGTGGACAATGGGTGGAAGTGATAACGTGTGATTGAGTCCTGACATTACAGTGGTCAGCTGTCACCAGGACAGTCCAAAACCTGAGTAGATCAGGAAGTGGCTGATGTGGCTTCTGTTAGCCAAGCATGTGACAGTTTCACAATGACAAAACAAGTTCAAAGGTTGATTAACCTCACAAAACATTTAATATAGAAAAAAAAATAACATAACTGTCTTAATGCAAGTCTTACATACAGTATATAAATAACAGAAAAACAAACATAACTGAAATGTGCACATTTTTCAGAATGATAAAAACACAAACAGGCAAAAACAAACAAACAAACAAGGAAGGAATTGAAGTGGAAAGGAAGAACTTGCTGTGACACGTTGGTCCTATATCCACAGTCTAATAATAGTGTCCTTTTCTTCTTAAAAGTGCTACTTGCGGGCCTTGGCTTCTGCCACTATGTCCTCCATATCTAAGGACCTCTGAACATTTCTTTCTATTAAGGTCATTGCCAGTCCTGTGAGCCTCTCCTGGCACATGCTTGACCTCAAATAGGTTTTGCTAAATTTCAAAGAGGAAAAGCTCCTCTCAACGGAGGCAACAGGGACAGGAGACAAGGGGAGATGCAATGCAATGCTTAGATTTTGTACAAATCCAAAAGGTTTTCATTGTAAATGTAGTTCAACATGTCATTTGGGCAGGTAGAGGCGTGGTCTGGAAAAGTGTAGACAACCGAATTGATCTCCAATTCTAAATCATCTGCCTCAATGTCATGCATTTTTTGCTCCAAGTTCTTCCAACTTGGATGAAGCTTACCACTCGTTGGCACCTGTTGCATGCGTGTCTTTGAAAACAGGAAAGTGTAAAAAACACATTTTCGAAAATCTGCCATTCAGGTTGGTAAGGGCTGTGTCTACTAAAGAGAGAAAGAAATCCCTTTTGAAGGACTCTTCTGGACTGGATTTCTGCTACATCCTCATGCTGAAAGTGTTTTGGTGTGTTTCTCTGCCTTTAATCTAAAAGCTCAGTTTCAATTTCCAGTTCTTCTGCAATTTCTACTGCATCAGATTGACATGAAGCAAGCCCATTGTCCCTGAAGTTTTCCAGGTCCTGCCTCACTCCCTGGGTTTCTGTTCTAAGAACTTCCAAAGAAACATCTTGACTTTACAGCTGCTTGCTCACAAGGTTAACTTGGTACAAGACATCGTACCAGATCATGGTGCACAATGTAAAACGCCAGGACTTCAGCTCGTCATGCAAAGCATCAGCAGTGGTCAACGTTTCTGAATCCCTCTTCTCCACTGGAAATGTGTGGAGAGCCGACAGTGCTTGGAGAATCTGTGGCAGTTGGTATTTCACAGCCTTCACACTTTCAATATGAGCCTCCCATCTTTTTGTGGGCAAAGGTTTAAGACACAACTGCTTTACACGCTCTTTCAGAATTGCTCAGCGTTGTATAGATGAACTGAGGAGATTGTATAATCTTTGCAGCACACCAAAAAAACAGGATAGACAGGACTGATGACTTTGCAGCATCTACTACTACTACTGTCATTTAGCAGACACTTTTCTCCAAAGCGACTTACATCTGAAAGAACAACACAAGAAAGAAATCATATAGGATCGGATGGGCATCTGCCACAACCAGATTGAGTGTGTGACTGCTGCGGGTTACACAAAATGCCTTGCTGTTACTCTGCAATATTCTTGCCTGAACACCTTGTTTAGGTGACCCCAGGGGTAGCAAACGGAGAACAGTAGAGGACCCAGAACTGACCCCTGGGGGACCCCACAGGTCAGAGGGGCCACTGAAGAGGAAAACCGACCCAACTGCACATAAAAGGATCTATCTGCGAGGTAGGATTTAAACCAGTCCAACGCAATGCCTTTAATACCTATACAGCACTTGAGGTGTGACAGGAGAATAGTATGATCTACTGTGTCAAACGCTGCTGTTAGGTCCAAAAAAATTAATTGAGGCACAATTACTAGAATCAAGGTTTAAAAGCTTTAAAAGAAGAAAATTCAGGGGGGCACGGTGGCGCAGCTGGTATTGCAGCCATCTCACAGCAAGAAGGTTCAATTCCCGCCGGGAACGCTGTGGGCGCTGAATGCGTATTAAGTTCCCCCATGACTTCAGCGCCCACACCCTGGGTGGGGTTGGCGAAAGGGCCTTTCTGTGTGCAGTTTGCATGTTCTCCCCGTGTTTGCATGTTCTCCCTGTGTTCCCTTGGTAGCTAATGTGAGCTAACGACGTGCTGCCACTCACTCGCTTTATTTTATACTATTATATACATTTTCTACTTTTACTGTGACCACCAAATAATGTGGTTTTCCTGCCTCCAACTCATCCACAACATCTCGATCTCAGTCTCCGTGAAATTTAGTGGCACGGTTGCCCGTCTCGACACGTCTCATTCATCCTGACGCGCAGCAGAAACAGGCTGCAGGAAGCCGCTGCGCATGCTCAGCAGGCTCATTCATATGCAAATACAGTCATGGAGTACTTTGCATTGCCCATTTATGGTATGAAGTGGGCATGTAGAGGGCGGGGTATGAGCCGAATACACCTGCGCAACCTTCCAGCTGGACTGTGATTTATAAAGCGAACACTGCGTGCAAGTGTGCGTGCACACGGTTTTATAAATCCAGATTTTTTTTTGCGCCCGCCATTTTTGGCTTTTGGGTTTAGGTGCACTTTTAGTATGGATCCTACACACTCTTTTATAAATGAGGCCCCAGGACTGTCACTTAGGTAGGAGTACTGGGTGACATAATGGGGAAAAAAATCGGGGATAAAAATATTTAAAAAATAAATTCAGTGCTCCTTAGTCCATGTGGAATGACGGTCACAACATTACAGCACTCCTGGATGGCAGAAACAGATCGGTTTAGACTACCGGAATTGACTCATTCTATTGCTATCTATTATGTGCGTCGTGTGTAGTGTGTGTGTGGGTTCTGTTTGCTAATTACAGGTGTGTGCTGCTGGGACGGTACCTCGCAGTGCCCATCAGCAATCAGGGGACTATAAAAAAGAATGGACTGGGGCTGTTGGTTGTTCTCTGTCTGTGAACCACTACAGTGCTGTACAGAACCAGTGTCAGTGTCTCACCAGCTTGCATTCTGCTCGTATATCGTATACTACAAGTGTGTAGTGACTTTAATTTGGGTTCTAGAATCCGGGGTTTTTCGGAGATTACCTTATTTGTCTTTTTGCCCCCCTAAACGTGCCCCAAAAGTCACCAAATTTTGCACGCAAGCCAGGCCTGACATTTTATGGTTTGCATTAATGGGCGTGGCAAAATGGCTCAATGGCGCCCCCTAGAAAACTTTGTGCCTCAAGCTCCACAATACGGTTTGACATACATGCACGGAAATCGGTACACACTTGTATTATGTCGTAACTTAAAGAAAAGTTTCTTGGCACCATAGGTGAAACCGAACAGGAAGTCGGCCATTTTGAATTAATCGTGTAATTTTGGCGCAATTTATGCCATTCCTTCGGCAGTTAATGCGGCCCGAACCGTAACGTGCACCCAGCATTACTTTTCTCAATCAAAAGCGTTACCGTGGCAACGATAGATGCCAAAAAGCGCAACCACCCTTCATCTGATTGGTCCATATTTGATAGTTCCTACTTTCTGCCATAACTTTTGAATGGTTTGACATAAAGACTCGTGGGTGGTGTCATCGGACTCGGTATTGAGTACTTGACCTTCATTGGCATGAATTAGCCCCGCTCCTTCTTCTGATTGGTCGATATCTGATAGTTCCTACTTTCTGCCATAACTTTTGAATGGTTTGGTATAGAGTCGTGGCTGGTGTCATCCGCTAAATGTCCAGGTCTGAAGACATTTACATGCAAGTCATACAAGCGCTTCCACTGCAGCACGCCTGAATGAGCACAAGGGTGCGTGGACCCGTTCATCGCTGCTTGCAGCTTTAATTTGTTTTTAGTTTGCACAGTGGAAAACGCCATGATAGCAATGCATATAATTATAAAGATACCACTGCCTGGATTCAGCAACTCCTTGACTACAACTGTACAAAGTTACATGAGAATAGCTTAAAGCAGATAGATTTTATAAAGGTTTTAATGTGGATAGTACCAGGCAGATTCTGTATTTGGGCACTATACCTATACTGTGCCAAAATGTGCCAAATGTGTTTTTTACCTCTTTGAAGGGAATATGGCTATAAAATACTTTGATGATTTGATGATACATGATTTCGTAAAAGTAAAATCTCAATCCAAAAATCACTGCGCTCTGTGCGGGTCTCTTTGGGTGTCGCTTTCTGCGCTGTCCAACTGCGCGTCACTGATCCAAGATGGCTGCCGCGCTCCAGAGTTTACACTCAACAGTTGAGGCCTAATGAAGTTCCGTTCAAGTGTAATATATCGTTTGAAAGCTCGCGACATGTACCTGTAAAATGTCAACAAAATTTATGTAAATTTCCAAAAGCCACGAGAAGTCAACAAAATGGCCGCGACCAGCAGGATATGAAATTACGGCGCTTGAAGCAGTTTCAATACTATGAAGGATTAAGCCGTGAATTTTGGTCAAAGAATGGTGTGAATAGACTGAAAATGACAACGAAATGGTAAGGAAATAAAATATACTGCTTTTGGTGGGACTACCTTTGGGATTTGCTGACTCTGTGATGAACACGCAATTTATTGTGGTGGCTGTGAAATGTGAATATTGGCTTTCGGTTTGTTATGAGATTGGCATGAAGTGGTTGGCCTAGAAAAGATTATGTTCGCTATCATCTGAAAGTGTAGCCTTTCTAGTTTCATATGACGCCCACTACGTTGGGGTGGATAAAATTTATCTTGCGTTTTGTTGCGGGTGTTGCCCGTGTTGGGGGCGGCATCATTGTTGCATGTGTATTTTGAAGTTGTTACAAATCAAATACTTTGTTGACAAAACGTACTTGGAGTTTTCACATATTGGCCTTATGGCTTTTTGTTTAAGAAACAGTTAAAAGAAAATACCCTGACAGCACTTGAGTAACTTTTTCCACACATGAACTGGTGCATACAGCTGCTGGACCCGGTACCGGGTCCGCTGGGGGAACTGGTTAAAGGGTCATATGAGATGGGCGATATTTACTTGTTTGCAATCTGCAATTTTGCAGTTATGAACAAAATTAAACACACTTCTCTTTTTTGAGGCAGATTTAATTTTTATGTGATAATTATTGAATAAACTTTAAAGTGTTCTTTATTGCTGATGTGAGTTGCCTTTTATTTAGAATAATGAAGAGCAGTTTGTCCAAATTATTCTCACATTAACCTTCTGAAAGAGTATTAAAATAATTATTGATTTTATAATTATGCTTCCTGGTCAATTAGCCCCGATGATGCATCTGCTTTTCCCCTCATTATTACCAAAGCTGCAATTATACAGATTTAAAATGATGACTGAAATCAGGTGTCTGATCAAGGTCAGTCTTAACAGATCTATAAACACTTCTCAGCGGCAAAAACTCTTGAAAGACTTTTTTTTTTTAGATGTATTGACCCTTAGATCAGCCAGTATTGGTTGAGTCCAGTGAGTTATAGCATGGACAAATTCCATTTAACATTTAACATCTTTCCACAGTGCCCACTCTGTCCCCAGCTGACAGGTCAACTGCACATCCACCCACCCTCCACCCCGCGTCGTAAAAACCTTGGTGTGACCTTCATGTAACTGCCATTTAAAGGAACATTTAATCAATAGCTGCCATTGTGTTTAGTTCCAACAGAAAGCCCATGTATGCCAATCTCCAAGACGTCCCTCCAGCTTATAGTTAAAGTTACCCAATCTTTTCCCATGAACTTTACATTTTATCTTGTTTAAAAACACTCTGCATATGGCAAATCACCCTCCCGTACTGGAGTAAAAGTGGAGTGGTACAATCTTGACAACATTCAGGTGCTTGACGGCCTCGGGTTAGAAGTAGCTCTTGGCAAGAGTTGCTGATAACCAGAAGCTGCTGCAGTGATTTATTTATGCTGGGGTGCCATTTGCCTTTTTCCTTAAGAGCTCAAAGATTTACATAAATGCACTTGGACATTATTTCTAACTTGTGTTTTTCCATTGATAACTCTTTGAGATACTCTGAAGAAAGTCAAAGAGCATCATTTAGGAACGTGTTTCCTCAAAAGGAAAGGATTGATTCATTAATCAATAATATTAGAAATATAGTATGGCACACTGTTATCATTCTTGTGCAGACACCAGCTTTCCAAAATGTTCTAACACGCAACCATTTACCAAGTGGTTATTTAACATACTGTATGTGTGTTTGAATAAAGATACTTCATATATATTTCAAATATCCAGCGCACATTGTGACAAGTGATCTCATACATTCAATCTGAAAAACCAGGACGCCATTACTATTTCCATATTAATATTAATGCAGATATGGGAGTACTTTAGCACTAAATCTATCGGATCACTGAAAGGAAACACATCACAGGAAACTTTCTGTAGCCCTGGTCCTTTTGTGTCTAGTATCTGCATCTTCCATTGAGTCTTTTTCCTTTGGATTCATTCAAATTCTGGGAAATAAAACCCACTTTCCTTCACACTGCCCATTAAGAATAGATTTAAATGTTACAGGATGGATTTAAATTGTGTTTTGTCCTATTGCTCAATGATTTACTGGGTTAGAATGTGAACCCTTGGAGTGTAAACACCTCAATCAGCTACAGACTTTAGACTGATGTCTTATTGAAGTATAAAGTATCATTGAAAATTCCCATATTATGCTAATTTTCACAATAAAGTTGAATGCCTGGTACCTTGCACACCCAGTATAAGTATAAAAGCCTGTAGTTATTTCAAAATGACAAAGACCAAGACTCAAAAGGGAAAACAAGCAGTCTTGGCTCCAAGTGTTTCCTGATTGGATGAATTCCCAGCGGTTTCCCCTTGGTCAGAGCTAATGGCTCATGAATGCACACAGCTCCTGTTACTGCTCGGACACACATGTTTTCAACATTTCTTGGAAATAACCCGAACACCTCAAATCCTTCCATCCATGCTTGAGCATGAATTGGACTCAGAATATAAAAGTGGACAGTGCAAGACACTGTGACGACAAATATTACAGCTGGACGTCTGTTGGATAAATGCTATGCTTTTGTAACATCATGGATTATCGTGTTTTTCATTCACTCAATATTTACGTTTTTCGATGACACCAGTAATACAACGAATCATCATTGAACCCGTGATCTGTTCGGATCAATATCCTCGGTTCGGCACACACGTGGTCTGCAGATTGATTTATGACCAAAAAAAAAAGTTGTGCGCATGTACAGTCCACACACAGCGCGGTCATGACGAGTGGAGGAACGGTGGATGAAATGCTCCCAGTAGCCACAGTTACATGATGTTTTTTAAATCAGAATTAATTATTCCGAATTAAATAATTCAGAATTAAACCATTTTCCTTCAAGTTTACATGGAAATAGTAATTGAGGATTACATGGAAAACACGTTTGATCGGCTTTATCCAATTCCACTTAAGATCTGGGGGTTGGGAAGGTTCTGATTGGATAGGGGGGCGATAGGGGGAAGTTACGTCTACCAGAAGGAAAACAAACTTAGCCGCTTAGCCGCTACAACTTTGAAAAGCTCACAATTTTTATGTTTCCTGCCATCTGTTCTTTTAATTATTTCCAGGTCCCCCAAGCTATTTATTAAATAAATCTTCTCTGCTCTTGACCAGCGTTTACTGCGTGCTGCCATCTTGAAACTTTGTTTTGAAAACCAGCCCAGCGTGGAATATAAGCGTCATCGCGACGGACGGGCGAGAGAACGAGCAGCACAGAAAGACTGGAATTAATTTAAAACTGAGTGAGTGTTTACATGATCGCCGAATTATTCTATTCTGATTTAAAATCGGAATAAACCAGCCACTTACTTCGGAATTAAGTTTAATTCGGAATGGCCATTTTCATTCGGAAAGAGGTGTTTACATGATAATTTTTATTCCATCCATCCATCCATCCATCCATCCATTTTAAATCAGATTTAATTTTAATTCTGAATTAAAGAGGAATTAAACTTCCCAAATAAACACAGCCAGTATGGGAGCATTTTGGCTTCCGTGTCAAACATCATGAAGGAAAGATATTGGTGGATAAAACCGTGACGGTGTGAGGTGCTGCGGCACAAGAAAGCCATATGACAGTGGAAACACGTCAAGCATGGCCACGCATTTGAAGCGCTGCTCAATTGGCTGCTCAACAACCGCACATCACCCCAGTGTTTATGCATCCCCATGCTACACAAGCCGAGCAGGCTACAGCCATCACAAAGGTGCAGACAGGGGGCATAGTGATGGCAAAGGTGTCCACACTCTCCCCAGACAATGTAGACAATACATCCTTGTCTTTTTGAAAAAGAAATGTAAGCTCAGGTCTGCTTATTTCAACATGCATGTTTCAAGGAAGATTACTTGTCTTCTTAAGATGTTTTTCATTAATTATGTTAAAAAAGAGGATATTATGCCTTGTGCACTTTAAAGGGGACCTATTATGACATCTAATACCTATTTTAAACAGGCCTTGAATGTCTTAGAAACAAGCTTTTGATTGTTTTTGCTAAATCAATGAGAAATTCAGCCTCTAAGCCATGTCTTTATCTTCCCAGTTTCTAACCTCCTTCTCTATGTGGGATTCTGAGGGGGCGGGGAGGCTATGTTAATGAGGCTCTGTCCTGATTGGCTGCCTGACGCAATGACGCGAATGACGCGATACACCGCTACGGAAAAATGGCGGAAGCTCCGGCCAGCGGAGTTAGTTGTGGGCGTGGTTTTTTACGTATCGCTCCTGTCGTGACGTCACGACAGGAGCAGAATCTGAACAGCTCGTAGATCCACATCACACTGGACGGCTCATCCGGGCGGCTGTACAGACACTGCAGAATTTGGTTGCTTTACTCCTTCTCTGAGTTGGCAGGCTGAGGGGAGACCACTTTATATACAGTATGTTAAAGGCGCATGAGGCAGGATTTATGAAAAAAATGTGTATACGTTTTAAGTTTTCTAGTAATAATGTCAGATGAAGCGTTCCAAACCAAAAAGAATGAGCCCTCTAGTGTATCTCTCCGTTGCCTTGAACAGGCTGTGTGCTGCAAAATGTGCTGCAATTCCGGGCCGGAATTTCCCGCGCTGTCCTGCGGATGTGACCTCAAATGACGCTGCATGCACGTTCTCGGCGGCGCACGAATAAACATTGGATACGCGTTTGAGTCATGGAGGCAGCTTCAACTTGAATTGGGACTGAAAACAGATGCTGACATGGCTCATTTCCTACTGACCAGGTAAGATAACATTGTAAGTCTGATTTAGAGCTTGATTTGAAAATCACATGAGATTACACACGCGCTCCCGTGCCGGCTTTGCTGTTGGCTGCAGGAACCCCGACGGTCGTCGTGGCGCTAATGAGTCTCATTTCTTATTCTTGCCTCATGCTCCTTTAAAGCAAAAAAAAAACGTGTTTTTCATAATAGGTCCCCTTTAAGTTGATTTTTAAGTATTTTAATTCAATAATGTAATAGTGTTAATAAACGAAAAGACAAAACTTATGTTTATTTGGCTTGTCTTTGTTTTTAGTTTTACGAAAAATTATCCGATCCATGAGTTTTTTTGACCCGTTGCTGTTATGTCTCGGCCAGCTGGGGTTTCCCCTCGGCCCGATCGCGCTGCAGAAGCAGAGTCTGCGCAGCACACAGCCAGAGATCTGCGCGCCCGGCGACGAGCCCGGTGGCGCAGCTGAGCCAACACAGGAGCGCACCTGGACGCAGCTGTAGCGCATCAGGTCAATTAAAGGAAGCACTTATAAGGATCAGAACTGCTGGCAAACCCTTGTGAGTTCTTGTTGTCACTCCCGTGTCTGGTCGTGGGTTCTTGGAAGATTGGATTACTTTTTGGGTTTATGTTGAGGACTTTTCCCTGGGAATACTTTGTGGATTTTTTGACTTTGTTCCTGTATTCTTTACAGTGAGTTTTTTTCCCCTGCCATTTAAGGAGGCAGCGCTTTTTGTTTTTGAAAATAAACCACGCCTTTTTTGGGCTAACCTTGAACCTGTCTGGTGTCGTGCGCTTGGGTCCAAGGACAGAATTCTTAACAGTTGCACCTCTATGAAACACCAGTGTAAGTAAATGTTCATGTGGGATGTGCGGTTAAATTCCAAATAAAAGTTGTTGTGATACCAATACTAGTATTGGATATACTCACCGATATCCCGGGTAATTTTTAGAAAACAGTCCCAATTCTTCTTCGTTTCTCTTAAAGGGAGCACAGGAAATACTGCCTTAAAACCTCCGGTTTTAAGTCACCAGGTAGAGAAGCAGTGTCAGGTGAGTGACTGAGCTATCTTTCTAGGATTAGCATTACATTGGCAATATGGGATTTTTATTAAGGTTGGAAATCCCACCATGAAAACTGAAATACTCTCATTAGGACAAACATTTGGTATGAACTGGCCATTCCTTCATCCCAACATTATTTGATTGATTTGATGTTGACATTTGAAAAAAATATGATGAAAACTAGATTGCAGCAAAGTGGAAAAAGCTTTTCACCATCTTTATCTTCAATACACTTGAAGTTCTGTAGTATTTTATGCTGACTAGGACTTTGATGAATCCAGACTAGTATTTGACAGTTTAAAAAAATGCTCTAAAATGAAAAATCATTGGGTTCACAACTAGATGATCAAACCACAAGGAGCATGCATTTGTATAATGGAAGGGTGAGGAACGCTTGCTAAATGACAAACAGCCTAAAAGCCAATATCCTTGTGGTAATTCAGTTATCTTGAAGTGTTTACATTATTATTTTCTGTGTCATGCTTGAAGTAATAAGCATCTTCAAATCAATAAGAAGTAATAATGTTCCTCTTGTGCTGACTGAGTGTTTAGAGTCCCATAAATTCTTCTTCAGTAGCTTATTTGTCAGATACAATATAGATTTAAAGTACTGACTTTATTACTGCAGAACACAATGTAGTACTTTCCCATGCTTCCAGATTAATTTTACGCACTTATTCACTCCAGGATGCATCTTTGAATAGCGCTGACCTGCAGGGCCAATGGCCATCTGGGGCCCTTCTCCACCCCCGTAACAGAGAGAGGAAAACCCCAGCTGCTCTTTTGGCTGTGGCAGAAGTCACCAGGAGGAGCATTTAAAAATCCCTAATCTGTCTCTCTGCCCAGCCAGCTCTGTGCCTGCTGGCTGGCTTAGAAACCGACAATGATTTGAGCCGTCCATTCCAGAAGAGAGACGTCCTTACTGCTCTGTTAAGGTACCACACACACACACACACACACACACACACACACACACACACACGGAGGGAGAGAAGAAACGGGGAAAGTCATTGAGATCATCCATTATGATTTGAAATTCAACAGGATCTACGTAAACCCGCCGTTGGCATCAAATGGCAAAATTATAATAAGAAAAAAAAATCTCCTCCTGGGGTGGCTTGGCCTTTTTTCCTAATTTTTATTTTAATTTCATTACATCACATTATCCTGGAGTCATTGGATCCCTCGCATCCTGTGTTGTAAATTGTATATCCGTTCATAATGGCACAATAAGCCTGGGAGATAATCTGACATCCCACAGTGATGACGAAGTTAATAATAAACACTAAAATTGTCCATGGTGAATGTGGTGTTACCGAGCACAAGCTGTGTGTCAACGCAGCTTTTAATGAAAAGGGATTATCTAATCGGCCAGTTGATATGTTTACATGAATCTGCGTCACAGCAGAATAGTAAATCTCTTAGAGTCATCTCTCCAGCTTTCTCAGGTCTGCTTTTAAGCACCGGTGAATGGACCTCGGGGCAGATTTGTTATCATCTCCTGGCAGCCACCATTGATTGTCCAGAGTAACCGAGCATTTCCATGTCTGTGTACTTGTACACGCTCTACATTTTCTCCTTGGGTTTGGTTTTAATAGACGTGGCCTTTGGTACACTCCATTAGGCTCCCTGGTGAGCGGACTTTGTTTCACCCAGCTGACATGTTCTGAGCTATTTCTTTCTCAAGAATCATTGTGATTCTCAACCGCAATTCAGAAAATCAATGAGAGCCCTCAGAGGAAGAACAGGGATTAAAAGAACAGAGTCTGAATACACCATTCTCTTTCAACCATTATAATGCAACCGGGACAGCGAAGAACGTATGGGTGGATCCAACACTTCCTGACTGGTTCTCGTCCTGGAAAAACCCAATGTGGAAATGATTGCATGTACTTACAGTGTATAATAATCCTCAACACCAAATGAGAACTCCCTTCCTTTATTGTAAAATTATAATAAAAATAGTTTGATCATCACCAGGCTTAGACAAACACAACCTCAGACCAGCAGCATGACACTTTTTTCAATGTGCCATTATTCATTTAACAAAAGTGAAGCCAACATTTTCACAAAACGAAAACCCTGATAGTTTAATGCAGGGGTCCTCAACCCTGGTCCTCGAGGGCCGGTGTCCTGCATGTTTTAGATGTTTCCCTGCTTTAACACACCTGATTCTAATTAATCATCGTCATCAGCTTGTCATCCAGGGCTGCACAATTCTGTTGATGACACAGTCACTTGTATCACGGTGCAATGAAGCAGGGAAACATCTAAAACCTGCAGGGACACCGGCCCTCGAGGACCAGGGTTGAGGACCCCTGGTTTAATGTCTCGTAGAACCGTGTCACACTAGAAACTCAAAGTCGGCATTTCCTTTATGACGTCAGACTGTCACATCAGCGTAGAAGCACGTTCTCAGCACATCACTGCAGTTCATTGAGGAGTTTGCACGTTCAGGTATTTGAAGCTCTCTGAAGGTAAGAGACCAAATGTTCAACTTCACATGAAAAAGGACCGAAAAAGGACCAAAGTAGTCATATTTTGATGCTTTATCTCAAAAACTGGCAGGAACCAACAGTACAGTAAACATGTGGCATTCAAGATGGCTGCAATAGTCCAACACTGCTGGCAGGAAGAGGAAGTGGGCCTTTTCAACCTGGCCATAAAAGACCATAGGCACCTGCCAACAGCGCCATCTCCTGACATGATGCATATATAGCAACTTATAGAAATCCCACATCAAGACCCTTAAAAAACATATAGGCTACGACACCAAACATCTCCACTTTTGTCTCATATGTTAAAAAGATATTGACTTGTGTCCTTCAGTCATATGCCCATGTTCTTTTTAGAGGAACCCTTCCAGACAGTACTTGTTCAGTCTTCTTCTAATGGCACTTTTCCACTAGTACCTACTCAGCTCGGCTCGCCTCCACTCGGTTTGGTTCTTTCCCACTAGGGGTCTAACGTGCAGAGTAGATAATTTTTCTGTAACTACTCTGCCGAGGTTCTAAGCGGCTGAGTCAGGCTGTAACTGACATCATCACATTACAGGCCACCGATTGGTCGGGGGGTTGGAGTCAGACGTCTGAGTCAGGATGTGACATCAGCGAAAGAGCGACTCTGACGGTTTCTTGTTCATTTTATTCGACCAGCAATGGCAGGGCAGAAGTCTGTTTCATGATCTAACTCTGAGGTGCAGATGTTCATAAACCTGGTGGCTGGAGAGAGAATTAAAAAGGAATATAGACAGGCGATAAGAACGACAAGATCTACCAGGAACTCTGTCACTTCATAACTGCTCACGGCTCCAGTTGACTTTTCAGCAACGCAGAGACAAGCTAAAAAAATATAAAAAGCGTTGTCGCTTGAAGCTTCTTTCACTCTCAGTTTTTAACTTGATATCAAACACAAGCCACAGACCCAGCAGCACATCTATCATCTCCTCCAGGTTCTACATCTTTAGTGTTGTTGTCTTCTTCGTTTAGACCACACAATCAAATACGTCACAGCAGCTTCGCTCCAACCTCCTACTTCTGCTACAGGTGCTGAATTTTTATGGAAAAGAAACCAGACCGAGTTGATAGTCTAGACGGATTTCAGAAAAAAGGCCTTTTATAAGAAGTAAGGAGCATTTATGGGTACAAGCCGGGAACCGGCCTACCTTACATATTTCAAGGGTGCTGAGTCCAAAAAAAACGGTACCCGAGCACAATTTTGAGTTTTTGACCTTCTAATTTGCATATTAAAATGGCCGCCAAATTGCCCATCTTGCACAGTTATTGGACCATTTCCTCCTATTTTTTTTTGTAAGTAGGCAATCAAGATGAGGAAATTAAGTTTCTAGATCGATAGTCAAGGGTCAAAGAAGGATATAGTGGAGGCTCAGTGCCTTTTTTATGTATATATATATGCAAAATACCAACTTTTAAGGTGAAATTAAGCATTATTTGTGTCATTTTTTAAGGCCGACATAAATATTAAATAAAAGTTATTCTGAAATTTTCCCTGTTGATATGACATATGATGTACACCATATTATATGATAACAAAGAAAAAAATCCATTGCAAGTTGTCTGAGATTTCATGTTTTTTTTTTGTTTTTTTGTTTTTTTTTTTCAAATTAAGCATTTGTTCTCTAAATTCTCTAAAAACCCATGTAAATAGGGAAAAATAATCAAAAAGAGACCACCATGAAACGTACCAAGTTGAATATTTAGATCAGTACATAGCATGGTCAGTCCCATCACTGAGGACCCTTTGCCTGAGGTGAATTAACAGCAAAGAGGATCGTAACAGTTTCACACGCTTTGGTACCTATAGCCACCTGCAGCCACCTGCAGCCACCTATAGCCACCTGCAACCACCTGCAGCCACCTGCAGCCACCTATAGCCACCTGCAGCCACCTGCAGCCACCTATAGCCACCTGCAGCCACCTGCAGCCACCTATAGCCACCTGCAGCCACCTATAGCCACCTGCAGCCACCTATAGCCACCTGCAGCCACCTGCAGCCACCTGCAGCCACCTATAGCAACCTGCAGCCACCTATAGCAACCTGCAGCCACCTATAGCCCCCTGCAACCACCTATAGCCACCTGCAGCCACCTGCAGCCACCTATAGTCACCTGCAGCCACCTGCAGCCACCTGCAGCCACTTATAGCCACCTGCAGCCACTTATAGCCACCTGCAGCCACCTATAGCCACCTGCAGTCACCTATAGCCACCTGCAGTCACCTGCAGCCACTTATAGCCACCTGCAGCCACCTATAGCCACCTGCAGTCACCTATAGCCACCTGCAGTCACCTATAGCCACCTGCAGCCACCTATAGCCACCTGCAGTCACCTGCAGCCACCTGCAGTCACCTATAGCCACCTGCAGCCACCTGCAGCCACCTATAGTCACCTGCAGCCACCTGCAGCCACCTGCAGCCACCTGCAGCCACCTGCAGCCACTTATAGCCACCTGCAGCCACTTATAGCCACCTGCAGCCACCTATAGCCACCTGCAGTCACCTATAGCCACCTGCAGTCACCTGCAGCCACTTATAGCCACCTATAGCCACCTGCAGTCACCTATAGCCACCTGCAGTCACCTATAGCCACCTGCAGCCACCTATAGCCACCTGCATTCACCTATAGCCACCTGCAGCCACCTGCAGCCACCTGCAGCCACCTATAGCCACCTGCAGTCACCTATAGCCACCTGCAGCCACTTATAGCCACCTGCAGCCACTTATAGCCACCTGCAGTCACCTATAGCCACCTGCAGTCACCTATAGCCACCTGCAGCCACTTATAGCCACCTGCAGCCACCTATAGCCACCTGCAGTCACCTATAGCCACCTGCAGTCACCTACAGCCACCTGCAGCCACCTACAGCCACCTGCAGTCACCTATAGCCACCTGCAGCCACCTATAGCCACCTGCATTCACCTATAGCCACCTGCAGCCACCTGCAGCCACCTGCAGCCACCTATAGCCACCTGCAGTCACCTATAGCCACCTGCAGTCACCTATAGCCACCTGCAGCCACCTATAGCCACCTGCATTCACCTATAGCCACCTGCAGCCACCTGCAGCCACCTGCAGCCACCTATAGCCACCTGCAGTCACCTATAGCCACCTGCAGCCACTTATAGCCACCTGCAGCCACTTATAGCCACCTGCAGTCACCTATAGCCACCTGCAGTCACCTATAGCCACCTGCAGCCACTTATAGCCACCTGCAGCCACCTATAGCCACCTGCAGTCACCTATAGCCACCTGCAGTCACCTACAGCCACCTGCAGCCACCTATAGCCACATATAGCCACCTGCAGCCACCTATAGCCACCTGCAGTCACCTATAGCCACCTGCAGCCACCTATAGCCACCTGCATTCACCTATAGCCACCTGCAGCCACCTGCAGCCACCTGCAGCCACCTATAGCCACCTGCAGTCACCTATAGCCACCTGCAGTCACCTATAGCCACCTGCAGCCACTTATAGCCACCTGCAGCCACCTATAGCCACCTGCAGTCACCTATAGCCACCTGCAGTCACCTATAGCCACCTGCAGTCACCTATAGCCACCTGCAGCCACTTATAGCCACCTGCAGCCACTTATAGCCACCTGCAGTCACCTATAGCCACCTGCAGTCACCTATAGCCACCTGCAGCCACTTATAGCCACCTGCAGCCACCTATAGCCACCTGCAGTCACCTATAGCCACCTGCAGTCACCTACAGCCACCTGCAGCCACTTATAGCCACCTATAGCCACCTGCAGTCACCTATAGCCACCTGCAGTCACCTATAGCCACCTGCAGCCACCTATAGCCACCTGCATTCACCTATAGCCACCTGCAGCCACCTGCAGCCACCTGCAGCCACCTATAGCCACCTGCAGTCACCTATAGCCACCTGCAGTCACCTATAGCCACCTGCAGCCACTTATAGCCACCTGCAGCCACTTATAGCCACCTGCAGTCACCTATAGCCACCTGCAGTCACCTATAGCCACCTGCAGCCACTTATAGCCACCTGCAGCCACCTATAGCCACCTGCAGTCACCTATAGCCACCTGCAGTCACCTACAGCCACCTGCAGCCACCTATAGCCACCTGCAGCCACCTATAGCCACCTATAGCCACCTGCAGCCACTTATAGCCACCTGCAGTCACCTATAGCCACCTGCAGTCACCTATAGCCACCTGCAGCCACTTATAGCCACCTGCAGCCACCTATAGCCACCTGCAGTCACCTATAGCCACCTGCAGTCACCTACAGCCACCTGCAGCCACATATAGCCACATATAGCCACCTGCAGCCACCTATAGCCACCTACAGCCACCTGCAACCACCTATAGCCACCTACAACCACCTATAGCCACCTACAACCACCTGCAACCACCTACAGCCACCTGCAACCACCTACAGCCACCTGCAACCACCTACAGCCACCTACAACCACCTACAGCCACCTGCAACCACCTACAGCCACCTGCAACCACCTATAGCCACCTACAACCACCTACAGCCACCTGCAACCACCTATAGCCACCTACAACCACCTACAGCCACCTGCAACCACCTATAGCCACCTACAGCCACCTACAGCTACCTACAACCACCTACAGCCACCTACAACCACCTACAGCCACCTGCAGTCACCTATAGCCACCTACAGCCACCTACAGCCACCTATAGCCAAATGCCGAAAATCGGGGCTGTTATGCACTGCAATGTGTACATGTCAGAGTGATGACCAATGTCCTTGTTTAAATGTGGAGTTGTAGTCCTCAAGCATACCAAGGCAATGGGTAACCAAAGAACTTGGAAAAGGACTGCAGAAAGAAATACTAATCAAAATGAAATTCCAAAGACAAATGGCACACAAGCAAACTAGAAAGGTATAAAAACAATTTACCAAAACAAATGACCTATGGAACTTACAGAAGAAGAGAGATGAAAGCAAAGCAATTCAGCTAGAAACATGAAAGAAAATATAGAGAAACAAGATCTGGGGCCTCATCTATAAAGCTTGCTTGCGCAGAAAAAGCGCCTGAAAGTTGCGGAAGCCGCCATCTACGCAAAGTCTCGGATCTAAAAAGAAAAAACTAACCGAAAAATCTGCGTATCTCTACGGCAACTAGGACCCTCCCGTAAGAATTTACTTAAGACACGGGGAACTGGCGACGCAGGCTGTGAGGTGGTGAAATGAAGCCAGATTCATGTCATACTCTTAATAATGTCATCACATATCACAACATCAGACTTATAATAAAATAGTGCTGATAACGGAGCAGGCGGCGGGGGGGGCGGGCTGCCGCTCCGAGCCCACTACTCCACGCCGAAGAGGAAAAAAGAAAGTGTTCTGATTAAAATAAGGAAAGTTGGACTATATAACAATTGCGTTCATA
Source organism: Cololabis saira (assembly GCF_033807715.1). Lineage (NCBI taxonomy): Eukaryota > Metazoa > Chordata > Actinopteri > Beloniformes > Belonidae > Cololabis > Cololabis saira. The sequence goes on from NC_084591.1 coordinate 4,853,096, forward strand.
AGGATAAAGTTTTTAATAAAATAAAAATTAAAGAAATAGTCCCTTCTCCCCGTGTGTTTCTGCCTGTCATGCACGGGTACGTGCGCTCATGTTGTTACAGCCGAAATTATGGTTCTGCGTCACACCAACGCAGAGCCTACGCCGTATGGTCCGGCGTAGGTGCGCGTCGCCGCGTACCCTACGCCGTAGGCTCTGCGTTGGTGTAACGCGGAACCATAAATCAGCCTAGAGCAGCACTGAGGAGAGACGGGAGGGAGGAGAGGGAGCGGGGGCTGCCGGGCCGCCGTCCCGAGTGTCTTGATGATTTGCTGAGCCTACCGTTAGTTATTAAACTGTAAAAAGTGGGGGGGACAAATACATGATTTTGAAAAGACGGGGGGTCGTGTGTCCCCCTGTTGCGCTGGGGAACTCACGGCGTTTAGCGCAGCAATGGCGTGCTGCCACTCACTCGCTTTATTTTATTGTATACTATTTATATACTTATTCTAACTTTTACTGTGACCACCAAATAATGTGGTTTTCCTGTCCTCCACATCATCTACAACATCTAGGTCTCCGTGAAAGTCAGTGTCACGGTGGCTGCTACTTCTCATTCATTCTGAAGCCAAACTATGGATCTGCGCCTAACAGGCTGCAGAAAGCCACTGCGCATGCTCAGCAGGCTCATCCATATGCATTTCTGGGCGTGATAGGAGGCGGATTCAGCTACGCAACCTTCCAGCTGGACTGCGTGGAAGTCTGCGTGCACATGGTTTTATTGATCCGGATTTTTTTTTGCGCCCGGCATTTTCGGCTTTTGAGAGTACGTGCACTTTTAGTATGAATTCTACGCACTCCATTTTAAATGAGGCCCCTGATCTGTAGAACTGTTCAAGGGAAGTTTCATGGTTTTTTTTCCCTATTCACTTAAATTTTTCGATGTTTGAATTAAGAGCATTATGCTTTGTTTGCATAAAAAAATTAATTCTCAGACAACTTGCAATGGTGTTTTTCTTAATTATTATGTAATATGGAATACATCACATATCATATACACACTGGTAACATTTAAGATTGATATTGACTGAATATTTATGTCGGCCTTAAAAATGACACAAATAATGCTTAATTTCACCTTAAAAGTTGGTATTTTGCATATATATATACATAAAAAGGCTCTGAGCCTCCACTATATCCTTGCTCTGACCCTAGACTATAGATCTAGACACTTAATTCATCATCTTTGAATGCCTACTTACAAAAAAACTTGGGGAAAATGGTCCAACGACTGAGCAAGACAGGCAGTTTGGCGGCCATTTTGATATGCAAATTAGAAGGTCAAAAACTCAAAATTTTGCTCGGGTACCGTTTTTTTTGGATTCAGCACCCTTGAAATATGTAAAGTAGGCCGGTTCCCGACTTGTACCCATAAATGCTCCTTACATTCACTTTTTGGGACATCCCGTCTAGTCTATGAGTCGAGCCGAGTAGGTACTAGTGGAAAAGTGCCATAATTGTGCTGTCGTGGACTTTAACATTGTCTCAGTGCCACCTGTAGGGTCTGAGATATAGCTCGTCAATTTTTCAAGTTAAGTGATTAGCACCAAAAGGCTCCGACTGTGCATCATATATCCTGTGGAAGCAGTAAAGGGGTACTTAGTTTTGTCCAGTTTTTGAATTTTGGCTTAATTTTTGCTAAAATAATTTTGGCCTGTTTGAAAAATGTTATTTCATTATTCATATCAGGTTGCATTTAAAGTTATTCTATGCAACTTCTGAGAGCTAGCAAGATTTGAAAGTGGCGCCTCCTCTAAGCGAGTCCTGCAGCAGCAGCCGGACTAATGGCTCTGCTCCCCGCTCTCACACACACAATGGGACCGACCCGCTCTGGAAATAACTACATACAGGGCGTCCGTGGCAGAGGGGAGGGAGGGGGGTTACACTGGGACACTGTGAGCCCAGGAGGACCCGTGGGAAGTGGACACAGGGGGGCTGGAAGCGAGTGTGCGCATGGGACAGGGCGGGGGGGCGTGGTTTCGAATGAAGGCATCTGATTGGTTCTTTCCCTTCCTGCCAAGCCTCTGGTCCTGGACCAATCCGTTTCATTCGGACCGAATGGGCGGGGCTTAGAGGTGCCTCTTTCAAATCTTGCTAGCTTATCAGGGATCAGGGATTTGTTGCATAGAATACCTTTAATTGATAATGAGACTCACTACATCTGATGGGTTTTGATTGTGTTTTTACAAAAAAAAAGGACTAGACAAGGCCGTATTGAAGTCTGCACGTGACAGTATGTTCAGGCGTGTTCATCCTGGAAATATAATCATGACATGAAGAAGACACTCTTGGGGATTAAACCCATCCCCTAGATGCAGTACCTACGATGGTTTGATTCCTTTGGTAAGAAACGATCAAGAAACATTCAGTGGAAATGCAAAACCATTTTCACGATGCAGTTTTTGAGATCCTGTCAGCATCACAGAGCCTTTTCTCTCTCTTTCCCTTTCACTTGTTCCACCACATGCCATCGTGTGCACTTTAAGAAGAAGTGGAGTTCATTTGTGGTTACATCAGATTCCCTTCCTGCCAGGCACTTCTCAACTCAAAAAAGGAGGATACTTAATGTTCTGGGCTGCTTTCCTTTGACAAAAAAACTGTGAAGGAAAAAAAAAATAGAAAATCAAATAAACCATCAGTCTGGGAGCTGGAACTTATTTTTAAGCACATTTTCAAACAATGTCCGGTGGCAGGAGCTGGGATTAGTGCTTGTCCAGCACGATGAATCACCCTGTCATGACTCTGCTGTGAAAATGAGCTTTAAGCGCTCCCATCTGTACGTGGACAACGTGTAGCTTACTGGTGGTTCTGAACATGATTAAATTCACTCCATTTAAAAAAAAAGCAACATTTACTTGAAATGTTATATTGTGTGGTTCCACACGATTGCTTTAAGTAACTTAACTTACTTTTTTAAGGACTTGGTTCATTGAGTCTTTAGTTAAGTAGTGAAGCAGTTTTGTAAAGAGAAAAAGGCCAAAAACGTCAATTTGACCAGCCACAGTGGCGTTAACCACTCTTTCCTCCAGCTCTATTCATGTATTATGGTCTGTCAACAAAAAGATTCAATAAATTATAACCGTTTGTGTTCGCTTGAGCATATTGTGTTTGTGTATCCTTGTGGTCACATTTTACACTAAATTAAAGCAGAAAAGGGTTCACATACTTTTTCTCATCCCTCCACTGCCTGGCTTCAGACTTTGGCCCAATCCCAATTCAACTTCACTCGCCCTTCTTTTCTCCACTCGCCCTTCTTTTCTTCCCTAACCCCTAAAAAAGAAGGGGGAGATTTTAGGGCACTTGAAATCTAGAGCACTTGGCCCAGGTGCCTGTCCCAATACACTCCAACACCCCCTCGTTTTCATCCCTAGCCTGATCAGGAAGCCCAGAGCTAAAACACGGCGTACGGTACGGCGTACGGTACGGCGTACGGTACGGCGTACGGTACGGCGTACGGTACGGCGTACGGTACGGCGTACGGTACGGCGTACGGTACGGCGTACGGCGCGCGTCGCCGCGTAACCTACGCCGTAAGCTCTGCGTCGATTTATATTGATTTTATTCACAAAAAAAATAAGAAATGTCCGCCATGTTTTTTTTTTTGATTCAGTCCGCAAATGACGACGAAAAGCATTCTGGGAAATTTTCATACCCCCTCGCTCGCCAAGTGAGCATCTGAAATCCCTCGATCCGTAGGGGCTATTCTCAGCCCCTCGCCCTCGTTATGCCCCCTCCCCCTAGGTGAAAAGAGGAATTGGGACACCACTACCCTCACAGGAACGCGCAAAAGTTAGGGTTAGTGAAGAAAACGAGGGCGAGGGGTTCAATTGGGACGCAGCCTTTGTCTTGTTTTCTGTTTCTGTTTGGCACTCGCTAGTTAGAATCTGACAACTATTGTATAATAAATGTAATTTCATATGAATATAGTTAAGATACTACCTACTTCATTTGAATGGAGGCATGTAAAAAACAAGACAACAACACAACACAACAAACTGCCCTGATTCAAGCTTAAATCACCCCCCACTCCCCATCCCCAGTCCCCCATGGGGTCATTGCCCACGCTAGGTTGTGTACAGTACGGAGTCATTACAAAAGCAATGAATGTGTCGTGTAAACAGACAAGAGCCGGTAATTGCAAGTGATTCCCAAAAGTTCCTTTGTGCTTTACTTTCAGCATCACTGCATTATTTCCTAATTATCTCGCCGTGCACTTAGTGGAGTATTTGGACAGGCATTTGTCTCCAGGCGACTGCACTGCAGTCATTGTTGTTGCTTTGTTTGTGTGGGAATGTGTGCATGTGTGCGCACATGTACCTGCAGGCGAGGCGTCACTAGAGAACTGGCAATGAGCGAGCCCATATGTGATGAGTCATCCTCACACTGTGGCTCTGATGATGATGATGATGCTGATGATGATGATGCACATGCTCAAACACATAGTGGGTGACACTCAAAGACAGACCATCGGTTACGGAGCAGAATTAGGAGCAAAATTAAAATTAATTGAGGTTTTTGTAAGGCGTTGGACCACCAATTGTTACGAGAATGACTTTACTGTACAAGTAAAAAGTACACAGGAGGATGATAAGCCCTTAATTCTGCCTCGGCTGTGATGGTAGGGTTGAAAAATGTCCTCTAGCACAGTTAACTGTCTAGTAAAATACAAAAACCTGTAAAGTGGCATTAGTGACATAAAGACACTTTTACTTCAAAACAAGAGTCACTTAAATAATATTCATATGTGTAAGAGCAGATTACAAGATAATGGGGGCTGATTGGTTTCAGTGTGACGCTGAAATCTATTTAATCCAGGAACCTTTGTTGGCTCACCAGGTGTGTTTCCGACTGGCAGGAATGTGCTGGACCACCGTCATGTGATCATGTGAACTCTGAACTCTTAAGAATGTTTATGAACATTTTGTGAATATGTGAAATTCGACTTTAAACTGGCTCAATCTTCAGTCTGAGATCATCTTCGAATGCCTCTTAAAAAGGCCGCTTTGGAAGAACTCCAAAGCCCAGCATGCTTTGGAGGTTGTGAAATAAGGTGGCGCCTGAAGCGGCGTGCGTCCAATCACTGGCCAGGCGCTGATGACGTCACCGCACCTCGGCGGACGAAACTCTGCGCTCCCCCTCAGCTCGCTCTCTCTTTCCCAGCCCAGGACAGGACAGACCTATCCTCTCGACCAGCGTATCTGGACCACGTCTCCCCATTTTTCCTGAGAGATGGGGGGGAAAAGAGATCCGACTCGGAGCAGGATTGACCGGCCGAGCATAAGATGTGATCCGAGTGCGGCGCACAGACTTTCCTGTTCACTAACCCTTTTCCGTTCCGAGCCCTCACCTGCACGAGGAACCGTGGCGTTCCGGGGACGACCGCCAGCGTGAACCAGAATCAGCCGTAGAAGCTCCAGCCTTGGACCCGTGAAGCCCACGCAGCCCGGCGACACAGACGGGATGAGTCACTAATTCCGATGGACGGAACTGGCCCCCGTGCGCAGCGAGGCAGCGTGAGAGGCCGTGGCCAGGCACAAAGAACCAGCGTGAGGCGCCACTGCAGCAACTGTCCCTTTACTTTCCAGAGTTGGAAGCAGAGAGAAACGAGAGGCCGTCTCGGACTGAGTAACCCCGGCAGAGACCTGATCAGCACCCGGAAAGCCTGCAATCCTTCCCGATCCGGAGAAGGAGAGGCGAGAGGTTTAAGGTTTTGGGCAATCAGTTTAATTTAGAGCGGTTTAGAGCTAGATTTGTGTTCAACGTTGTTCACTGTATGCATATTACTGTTGTTTGTTCATTTTGTGGCGCTGTTTTGCCAGTTATCCACGATTTAAACACCGTGATCGCCATTCCTCTTATTGCACGTGGTGTGACAAGGGCGCAGCCATCTTGTCGGTCACGTGCAGCAACGTTGTTTTGAGTGACAGATGATCGGAAGATTTACATCACATGATTTATGGTTTTGATTTATTTTCCTTTATGTAGTTAACATTTTATTTTTATTATTACTTCTCCTGTATAGTTTTGTGTTACTGTAGTGAGCTGTCAGAGTTTATTCAAGGTGTCGCTTTTCCACCTGCTTGACACCTAAATGTAAATAAATTCTGATTGATTTAAATGAGAGACGTTGTTTGTGTTGTTTTGCTCATATTTTGTCACAATGGCTGGTTTGGCAGAGCCTTTACCTGCCTTCAATGTTATTCTGCAGAAATAATAGCCTTTACTGTTATTCTGGTAGAATAATCTGTATTTTGAGTTAAAGTTATCATTTCCCGGTTAGAGCCCAGGTGGTGCCCCGTCTTGATTAAGTCATTTTGATTATTCAATTTGGCAAATAATTTATTTTATTAATTATTAATTGTTGAAGGACAATTATTAATAACTCTTGATAACTGAAACAGCGCCCCCTATCTGTGGCACAACAAATGTAATGCTGTACCGGGCTGGTGTATGTCTGTAACATGTAAGAATTGGACTATGTGAGTGACAAATAAATGTATATTGTGCATCGCAAAGACAGTTTAAGTGGACATTCATTCATCATGCACCTGGCATGCAAAAAGTAAGTGCGTCAAAAAGGTTTTCCGTCGAGATACACCTGAGTGGTGTATCAAAGTGATCAAGCCATTGAAACCAACAATAACTCCTTCGCCACATGAACCCCCGGTACCAGAACAGATGACACAGAGATCACTCAAGCCAATTATTCCAATGACACGAAGCAATATAAGATATACACATGCAGCAAATGTGCTCTCAAAGCTCACGAGGATCGTTTGGACCCCAACACAACAAAACTCCGACACAAATTGACTAAGTGACGATATCGTGAAAAAAGAACATTGTGCTCCCCAGAAAACCAGCAGTGGCGACCAACTCCTACGTTTGTCGAACGAAAGGCTGCCATCAGTTGAGAGCAGAGACGGATTCCAACCATGGACCACTGCTCTGTGGCAACACCTCACTAAGCAAAAGAAAAACAACTTCAGTTTCTACAACCCACCTCTTACTTGAGTCTTGTTTGGTGTTTTGCCATCATAAATCATATCCCTGTTCAAAACTACTATTCATTCATGTACAGTAGTCCTAAATCTTTATGTTTATGTAATTTAGCCGGAGTCAGCTGCCAAAGTAGGTCAAAGCCAGGAGGACATTTGGTCTTCTTAGGTTTCACTTGAGAACCCAAATAAGTGTCATGTTTTGCCTAAAACGTCACTGCTCATGTACAAGAAGTAATAGTCACCAAATTAGACCTCAATACCTCAGCAAAACCACTCACTTTTGCACTTTCAAACTCATTCACGGGCTCATGTGGTTCATTAAGTGTCTGAGAATAAATCTGATATCATGACACGTTTGGAAATAAAAGAAAAGAAAAAAACCCTGTTCTTGATTTTACCCAGTGATTCAATGACTGACATCACATCATCTCTAATGGTATTACACCTCACATCTTCCTCTACAGAGCTGGAGACGAGCTTCTCTGCAGGTGTATGAAATGGTCTCCACAAAGCTGAAGCCGAGCTGCTCTGCAGGTCTGTGAAATGGTCTTTACAAAGCTGAAGCTGAGCTGCCGCAGGTGTATGGAACGGTTTCTATGGAGCTGAAGCCGAGCTACGCTGCAGGTGTATATTGTATCAGCCTTTGTATGATTAAGAATAACTTGAACGCTCTCTGCATCATGTGACCTTGAATCTGGTACCGCTGGTTAAGAAAAGATTAAACATCTTTTAATGTGCTGTTCCCTGAAATTAGCAGTGGTGAAATATGTATGTGTAAGGTGTTGTTTTTGCAAAGTAATGTCTCCTGAAGTTCAGTGAATGAGACAATGCTCAATGCAACGTTTAATCTTCCAGAACATTTACGGCTAACTCTTTCCTACTGTGAAACTGGATCTCCAGCAGGGGATCCCCTGCTGCGTAAGAGGCTATAACGGAGGAAGTCCAGACCAAACTGCTCACACATTTCTCCGGAAACCACCATATGTAGAATTCCATATAGATGTATGCTTCACACCTTGAACTCCTTCAGTGATCATGATTCTTCTTTTCTTTTCCATCTCAAACGTGGTGGCCATGTGAACTCTTGCGTCTGTTGTTCTGTGCTGCTGGTAGCTGCAGTGCTGTCATAAAACCAGCAATCCGCTTAACCTGGCAATCACAGAAGATGCAATTCTTTCTTTCATGCACATGCAAGATGAAGATATATGGCACATCATGTGCAAAAATAACCGTTTCGCTAAAATGTAACAAATTACGACATTATTATCACACTTGCAATGTTTGCTTTAGGTATTCCCATTTTGTAAGTAAATGCCCCTTTAATAATATATCTGGTTGCCTTTAGTGACACAGCGTACCGTTTCTTATTTAAATGTTACTGAAACTGATCCTGCTGTTGAAGTCTTCGTCTCCAATGGAGAAATGTACCATTTTTATGAAATGAAAGAGTAACTGTGTACATTGCAAACTGCTATTTTTCTTCAATCATCCCTCTGATTTCTGGTTTCTTTCAATGATGCATTTCAATTACACCTACCTCTCTAAGAGTATTGAGAGTCAGACCCTTATTCATTTGTTACTGATTTTAATTCAAAGGAACAGAGCCTCTTAGTCAGCCTTTAGCAAGCTTTTTGCAAAATAAATAAATAAAATAAACACACACACACACACATGCGCACACACACACACAAACACAAAAGAGCCATTCATGTAGAAGACTCATGAGCAGAAATTATGCAGATGCACAGTCCACTTTCTTGCTCTCGCCTTAGTGACCCTGCTCTGATCACTTGGTCATCAATGTTCCACGTCTTTTGACTGCTGCCGAGTCCAAATTAATATGGTTATAGGATTGACATTGTAGGATATTCCATATCGGACTTGCAAAAAGCACAGGATTAAAGTCCAAATTTACGCAACTAATTTAAACAATGAATTGTATTTTCCCGTGAGCATGTTAATGGCCGTTTGGTTGGTCACGCGTCGCATTTCCACAGCCAATTCCTGAAAAACAAATGACTGTGTTCAGAAAGCGAGACATACATCTCACACTCAGGATGCTGGGAGTATGAAAGAAGAGCAACATGTTTAATAATAGGGACAATACAGAGCCTGTGTGGGTATTTTTAGGGATTTCTGAGTCATCAGCAGAACTGACCACAGCCTATCTTTTAGAAAGCATTTTATTACACTTTAAGAACAAACAAATAATACAATGAGTGGGCAAAATAACATTTCCCCTGCACTGCATTGCCTGTGTTTAATCAAATCAAATATTCATGGAGGCTCTTGTATCATAAGACTTACGCAACACAGACCATATTTGGACAAACATCAGATGGCAGCTTAACCAGCTGCATCCAAGTCACTTAAAAAGAAAAGGTAAATATACACAACACTGTACAATGCACTCTTCCCAACAGGCAAGAGCCCAGACTGTTTCTGCATAATTCGTATGCCACTTTAAGAGCTGCTAATGCTCTACTGACGCCACATGTGTCAGAGCTCGTTTACACACACACGGGAGAATGACGCAAGCAAACATCTTTGACATGTAATTGTGTGCAGGGTGTTGGGCCACAGCCCTGTGTTGAACATGTGAACACTTCATTTCAATTCTGAGGCCTAGCTCTGAGGCCCAAATCTGAGCCCAGCCTTGATTTCTTACAGCTGACCTCATAGAAACATAGGAAGCTCCATAATGACTCAAAACCCCAGCAGGCTTTCCATTTACTCCTTTTGGTGATAAGGAATAGCACCCTCATTGGGCATGGACCCCAAATCGCAGAAGGGGCCGCAGTCGGTTTATTGCAGCCCGGGCCCGGCTATAAAGAGAAGGCTCCCCCCCTTTCTTCATTCACTTTCTCCCAAGATCTCTTCTCCCTCAGCCTTGTCCACGGTCCCATGGAGTTCTCTGTGAGCTATGAAGAAGGCCACAGCTCCTATTTTAGCATGAAGAGCTACTAGCTATGGGCCGCCCTTCTCCATCATCGTGCCTGAAGAAGCGTGTGGTTGCCCTGAAATGGCAACCATAGCCTGCAGCGCTGGAACGAGTGAACCACAAACGTTTCGAGCCCCAGATGAGCCGAACGAGGGACCCTTGGAGGCCTCGACGTGAACGCCTTCGGACTGACCTGGAGCTGAAGGAGGCCCAGCTGCTGTGCCCATAATGCACCACGCATCCACACTGAGACGAGGTGAGCAGGAGAGAGTGAGAGCTGCTCTTCACCAGGATCACCTGCGGAGGGTAACCATCCAGCTGTTCACCTGCGGAGCGTAACCATCCAGCTGTTCACCTGCGGAGCGTAACCATCCAGCTGTTCACCAAGGAACGCTGACCGGCCAGATCAAACCACCTTTTTCTTCAACTACAAAGATCTACGTAAGAGGCTGTTTTGTGTCCGGGCAGAGAAACATAGTTAACACATTTAACTAGTTTAGTTTTACGTTGTCACCCGGACCGCTGATCCCGTCACAACTGTGTTTATTAGCTTAAGTGTGTTAGTTTATTTTACCGTTTTTCTACTGCTGCATCCACGTTGCTGGATCTTGATGACATGTTCTTCCACAACAGAAAACAAAGCCCTTTTTCATTTCCCAGTTGAATGACCAGAGCGCACGTGTAAAGTTAGTTTCACATTAGTGCATCTCTGTGTGGGAAACATCAGAAGAACTTGGTTTTCCGGTAGTGAGAAGTTATTCTAGTGTCTTGGGTTTTACTTTATTCTCTTTTTCTCTCATTCTCTCCTACTAACCCCTGCACGCACGCACACACACACACACACACACACACACACGCACACGCACAAGCACACGCACACACACACACACTCTTATCTTGACCATAAAGCCTCCGAGTTTGTTTTTCACTGGATGAGACGAAACCTCGTCCGCCATTTTGAATCACACGAGACTCAGTCACCACATGACTTTGTCAGCCATCCATCTTTCTTTTCTTTATGTAACAGCCATCGTGAAACACACATATACACACTGACGCACACACACACACGTATATAATCTGAAATTTATGTTTAATGTTTAGTTGGTTGTTTTTTATGTGTAGTTCATCAGAATTTATCCCAAATGTTTCACCATCTTTTAACACTTACTTACTTACTTACTTACTTACTTACTTACTTTTAACACGTAAATAAATTCTGATTCATTTGTGTTTATTTTATTCATATTTGTCACGGCTGCTGGTTGCAAAGGTCTGTGCTCGGACTCCTTCCTTCACTGTTATTCTGTAACGCCACCCCTGGCAACGGGCTGGCACGTATGGAATAACAGCTACTTCGAGGACTGATTTTGCTGTTCAGTTATTATTTTCCTGATAAAGTCAGTTGGTGCCCCGTTTTGATTTCATCATTTTGATCATTCATTTTTATAAGTCATCTTCTTTATTCATTATTAATAACCATCGTAAGAGAATTATTAATAACTCTCTAATAACTGAAGCAGCACCCCCCTTGTGGCACAACAAGGGTGAGGGCGTATCGCAGTATATCTTTTCAGCTTTTCATATTTATAGCATTAAAATGTGATTTCCGTTAAAGAGGAGACCCCAGGGACGCCCACCGGGAGGAGACTCCGGCCTGGGAACGCCTCAGAATCCCCCCACGGAGGAGTTGGAGGAAGTGTCTGGGGTGAGGGAAGTCTGGGCATCTGTGCTCAGACTGCTGCCCCCACCGGACTAGCTCGCTGTGTTTTAATGTTAAGAATTTCAACGCAAACGTCCTCTTAGCTTTAATGTTGATTTATGCAACCTCCCACCGTAGCACACATACGGGACCCACTTCAGAGCTGTGGTTCATGCTTGGTTGTCGTCGTTTGTGTTGTTCATGACGCTGGATGGCACGACGCGTTGCCGTGCCATCCAGTCGTGCTGGCCTCCTGAGACAGAAGTTAATCTTTTTATCCGGCTTGAAAACAGGTAGGCTACATAGTAGTAAAAGCAAGAAACACAAGAAGGAAACACACTGCTAACGAGTGAACCAATCACATTTGTCGTCAGCCTTTAGTCACATTTCTGCGCACATCAGGCTGCAGCGGAGGTTACAGCGCAGCGTCTCCCAGACGCAGGTCATTAGCTTGATGAACAAGCATAAAGCACCCATTAAAGCTATGTCAGCAACATTTCAATCATTCTGGAGAGATGGCATTCGTTTCCCAAAGTCTGGTAACATTACGACAGGTTTCACTGGCAGTGGAGATGAGGATTAGATAGCCATAATGATTCAGAATTACGTATTAGTTTCGGGATCAACAGTGTACTTGAAGTGAATGTGTGGTTTTATTGGTAGTGCATCACTTCTAAGTACTCTGCCAGCCTTTACATCACTAGCTGTTATCTATATTGGTGCAATAATTAAAACATTTATTCACTGGCAGGTGTTAAAATGCAGAACAGGTTGAAATCAACAACAGCACCATAAATATTACAGTCAGTCGACAAAAAGTAAGCTGGGATGCAAAAGCAGTGTGAGGAAACACTAAGAACACGTTTGTTGTTTCCAGGTGAATTAAAAGTATAAGTAATGGCCAGGTGTTGTTGATCAAATGATCATCAGCAAGCGTGACCTCTACGAAAGCAAACGTTTTGGCGTTTTGCTGTCTTAACCGTTCAGGTGTGTCTTGATAAACGACAGGGAGGAAAGACATCAGCAAAGATTTTTGATAACCAATTGTTTCCGCCCGTCAGTCTGAAAGGGAATATAAGACCATTTCCAGACAATTTAAAGTTCAGTGTTCTCCAGTGACACAGAGTAGTAACAAGTCAAAACTTTCACGACAGGTGCCAATCTTCTGAGGAGTGGGCGTCCCAGCAAGTTCACCCCAAGGTCAGACCATGCAGCGCTCAGAAAAAACGCTCCTGGGTTTCCTGAAAACCCATGAGCTACAGGCCTGATTAGGCATGTTAAATGCTAACGATTGTGACAGCACTATCAAGAAAAGACTGTGCACGTGTTGTTTGGAAGGGCTGACAGGTGAAAGCCTCTTCTGCTCAAAAAGGACATGTCAGTATGGCTCATGTTTGCAGAGCTGTGTCAAAACATACCACAACACTTTGAGACCAAGGTCCTTTAAACGCACAAGACCAAGGTGGAGATGTTCGGGCTTAATGCTCAGTACCACGTTTAACGAAAACTACACTTTTTTAAATAACACTTTGTGGTCCTGTTTTGTCACAGTTTTTAGATAAAATTCAAAGTAGCAATTCACAATAGTCATCTCTAGTATTTAGTTTGGCTATTTTCCCTTTTTAAAATATATAATTACATGTTTAGGGAAGGGAATCGAGAACTTGTTCTCGTTCAGAACTGGTTCCCAGTGTTTAGATTCCTTTGAAAATGATTAACTTTTCGATTCCAGTGGGCACGAATGACGTCATCACGCACGTTGCGTATCAATGTGCGTAACCCAGTAGTCTATAGTAAACATGGTGCCAATTGATACAAACGCTCGAAAATTGGTTACGTTATAGTAAAAAAGGCAACAACAGGGCACTGTTATATTTCGTCAAAGGGAGGAAATACTACCAAAATGCTAAAACATTTGTGCACACAGCATGCAATAACAATCAATCAATGTCACATTTTCAATCTGCATTTATTCTCAACCTAGCAACAGCAGCAATGTTACCATGTCCTTAGTTAATTGGTTACTGCCAGTATTATTAGCCAACGAACACTGCATCATATTAGTGCCAATTACCTTATTACTGCCCTTTTTTTCCAAATGAGAATCGATAAGGGAATTGATTAGGAAGTTAAGCAGAATCGAAAATAGAATTGGAATCATAAAAATCTTATCAATTCCCATCCCTAGACATATTGTATAATGTCATGCTATGAAAGCATTTACTTAAAGGACACCTATTATGAAAAACATGTTTTCTCTTGCTTTAACATATATAAAGTGGTCTCCCCTCAGCCTGCCAACTCAGAGAAGGAGGAAAGCAACCAAATTCTGCAGTGTCTGTACAGCCGCCCGGATTAGCCGTCCAGTGTGATGTGGATCTATGAGCCGTTCAGATTCTGCTCCCTTCGTTACGTAACGACGGGAGCGATTTACATAGATTGGCCTCCGATGCGTGAAACCACGCCCACAACTAACTCCGGACCATCCGCCATTTTTTCGTAGCGGTGTATCGTGATGGCGTCTGTTAGAGCTAGACATGTTAATTGCTCTTTTGTTGGTTGTAAAAACGATGCTTTGTGCCCTCCCCTGCTGCCCGTCATTCAGGCAGCCAATCAGCACAGCGCCTCATTATCATAGCCCCGCCCACTCAGAATCCTGAAAAGATAATGAGGTTAGAGACTGGGATGCTGCAGACATGGCTCAGAGGCTGAATTTCTAATTTATTTAGCAAAAAAAATCAAAAGCTTGTTTTTAAGACATTCGAGGCCTGTTTAAAATAGGTATTAGATGCCATAATAGGTCTCCTTTAAATTTTAGACTGCTGAAGACCATATATTTGTTTGCTTTATCCTAATACAGTGGTGGAGCAAGGATAATATTTCTGTATTCCTGAGAAATATTTGGAACTTTCAGCATCTCAGGAAGGCAGTGCAGCCCCGTCCTACCTTTCTAACTCCATCACTCTCTCCATCCTATGCGCAGCATTCGTTTCAAAGATGCGGAGGAGGCTGGGATTCTCAGGATTAAAAAAAAACAGCAGGTGGTCGTGCTTCCCCATGAAAAGTTTAGCTTTTCAAATCCAAAAAGCTCAACCATTTTCTCTTTGAAGCTGCAGCTTAAGATTTTCTTGCCCGCTCCTTGCTCTTCAGTCATTCTCGAAACCTTAATTTAACAAGTAAAATCACCTGAGTAGGCCTTCTCCAGCATATTCACACTGCAATAGCTTAAGCATCCTGTTTTTTGTTCCTTCTTCAGTTTAGCCTTTTCCTCATGGAAGACACAGTAATGACTTAGGAAGGACAAATGCAACTCTTTAACTTTTAGCAGCTGCACAAAATCAGAAGTTATATTCTGTATTGTCCAACACAGGGACTCTAAATCTTTTAAGCTGCAAGTTTCCATTTACTCACAAGATTGCTGATTTATTCTGCTTATTGTTCCAGCACTAATACTGATTTTTACTGAGATGTTTGGTTAAACATTCTGAAAGAACATTAATGTGGCCATATCATACCCATTTTCAACAATCTGATTTTAATCTCTGGAAGATCATAGTTCCAAAAGCCTCCACTTACAGTATATGAGGTAACGTTGGATCTGGCACAAGGCCAGTGTTTACCTCTGTGAATCATGTTTTTGTCCATTTTGTGGACATCATTTTAGCCATCTTATCTGATTTTATTCCGCCTAAATGTTTTTGACTAACCAGACTGAAGAATTAGATGTAATGAACTGCTGAATAACTTATTTCAATGAAGGGCACTCTTACAGTGTAAATGATATGAGGTCCTCTTTACATGGTGTAAACATGAGCGTGCAATCTCTTAACCCTCTGGAGTTGTTGGATGCGCCTGTGCCTCAAAATTCACATGATTGATTTACAATGATGCAAAGTGGAGGGCAGTATATGACCAGAATATAAGCAGTGAAGGGCTTAAAGATTTTTACTGCGTGATATTCAAGTGATGAGCAGTTAGAATGGGACAGATGGATGTGAAAATCCACTTTTTGGACATTAGAATGCCTGTACCACCTCCTCGTCCAGCAGAGCGAGGTGTTTGAGTGAATTCTGCATCTACAGATAGAGCAGCTGGTGTAGCCGTGTCTTCTGGGCGGATCCAAATCTCTGTCAGAGCAAGGACCTGAATGTCTGAGAGATGTAACAATGAACTGATGAACTCTGTTTTGTTAAAGGGAAAGTTCGGTTTTTTACAACCTGGACCTTATTTCTGGCATTTTTTATGGTCGTATACTCACCCAGGCAAGTTTAGTGTCATTTGGAGTCCTTCGGAAGATATTAGGGGTTTTTTTGCGAGCCGCTTCTCCATATAACAGTAGTGAACGGGGCACATCGGGACACAGACGATGCAGCGTCTAAATAACACATGATTGCCGCAATATAACAAATAAATCAGTTTGTAAACAAGACCTCTGAACTCATGACGTCATCTCTGTGCGCGCGTCCCAGACACAGCTCTGTGTACAGCTGGAGTTCACTACTGTCAGTTTACTGTTAGTTATTTGAAACATGTCTGAATATTTGTCAAATTCTGAGGTTGTGGACGACGACTTTGAATATGATGGACGTCCTTATCGTTTTGAGCCAGAGTATACGGCTGAAGAGCTCACTGAACGGAGGAGGTCACCGAACTTTCCCTTTAACTGCAGACTGACAGTCCCAGAGACCGAAGGTAACAGAGGATGTGGCAGATGAGTATACCACGGGGCAACACACTGCCCACTGGAGGCACGTCTTGGTCTGTACCCATATGTGACCGGGATTGTTTTGAGACACATTTTGTACTACTTTGGTTGTAACTCTGCTCGGTGAACTCGCGCAGGCAGACTCGCAGGTCTTTACCCTATGTGGTCTTAACCCGAAGTGGACATTACTTTTATGTTAATGTAAAAAGTGTACAAAAAGGATAATCTAGCTAAGATTATGTCCACATAATTGACAAAAAATCGTTGCAAGAGAGATGTGAACACCAGCCTCGAGCTGGAAAATACACTTCTTGTTATTGTTCCTGCCTTTTCCGCCAGATTCTCTACTTGTAAATGTGTTTCAAGATCGGTAAAAGTATTTCACTTCTTGTGAATAATTGTTTTGTTTGTAATTTTTTTTAAATCTATTAATGTCTTAATGTTTTTCACATTTTGTAAAATTATTTTTGCTTTTCTAATTTTGTTTGTCAACTGTACTTCTCGGCCACCGTAGGAAACAGCTGTGACTAACACCGTGTCCACACTGCATGCGACGCGAGCGAACATCAGCGTCAAAAACAGTTCCATTGCTTTATTTTTAATTTCACTGTCTATACTGGTTGCAAGCGACGCGGAGCGATGCGGCGTGCCGTTTTGAGCTGGACTTTTGTCGGACGCCCTGCTTCTATTTTCTTCCTTTCGCTCGCGTTGAAAACCGGTTGAAAGTTGAAAAAAAAAGTTGAAAGCGCTGTAGGAAACAGTCATTTCAATACAAGAACCTCAATAAAGTGGCAGCTGCTGGAGGGAGATCACCAGGGAGCTGGAAGGTTCTGATAAGATAATAAGATATAATAAGAATCTTATCTTAATCTTATTAGGGCTGCCGGATTTCTCGTGTCCTCTGCTTTTTCCCCACATCCCAGTAATGATCTGACATGCTGACACGTTTGCTGCGTTAACACCACACGCCGGTCACTCCACGCTGTTCGCTGTTTGATTGCATCACCGTTCGGTTTTTTCCCCACTTATTCCACTGAATAATAAGCTTGTTTTCTGTTTAGAAACTACAAACGTAGGAAGATTACAAGTAATCACCATCTTTTACTTGTCCCTTTACTCTTTTAGGAGTAATTTTAGAAGTTTGTTTCAGGAGCGCACGGGCGGGTGAATAAAGGCTGATTTATGGTTCCGCGTGAAATCGACGGCGTAGCCTACGGCGTAGGGTACGCGGCGACGCGCACTGTTCGGTGAGTGCGCCGCGTACCCTACGCCGTAAGGTCTGCATTGGTGTAACGGGGAACCATAAATCAGCCTTTTAAAAGGCAAGTCTCAGCTGTCAATCAAAAGAACGTGGTAGAACGTGGGGACCGATAACGCGTTCAGTGTTTCAGGACAGAGCGCGTCCGATGCCACGCAGTGCGACGCGACAGTCGGACGCTTGCATGCAGTTAGGACAGGCTGTTAGAAATAGAGAAGTAAATAATACTGCTGAGTTGCCAAAAACCTACTTGGTCTTGGTGTGATAATCAATGAAGTTTATCACTTTATAGTGCAGGGGTGGGCAACCCTGGTCCTCAATAGCCCCCATCCAGCCTGTTTGAGATGTTTCCCTGGTTCAGCACACCATGACACAAATGACTGTGTCGTTTAGAGTTGTGCAGACCTTGATGACAAACTTGATAACGATCATTAATTAAAATCAGGTGTGTTGATGGAGGGAAACGTCTAACACATGGCGGATGGGGGCTCTCGAGGACCAGTGCATGATGCACTGAATGTGAATTTATCTTGCTAGTTTCAGACATTAAGGCATACGATTGCGAGACTGAGAAACTATGGTCATTCTATGATTTCAGAAATACCTGGTGTGAGAAAAAATATATCCAAGAGTAAGCGTTCAGAGCACCATAGAATAACACAGCAATAAAAACTGGGAGAAATTAGCTTAGAAAAAGCACAAAAAATGGAAAACAACATGGAAAAGCCATAATATCACCACCTTTCCACCACCCAGTTTTCCTTTTTAAATATGGACATCCCTACAGCTTGCTGTAGCAGCTTGTCAGATTGATAAAGGCATGCTTAGACCCAGAGCAAATGCTTCAAAAACACCCTCGCAGAATAGTGTGGCTGTGGTCTTTGTCATGTGACAGGGATTTACATTGAAATACTCATTTTGGTCATTGGCTGGGTTAATAGAGACGCACAGAGAAAGGATCAGCTGTCAATACAGCTAGAAAACGCATCTATTTGCATCAGTACACACACAATTAATGAAAAAAACCTGCTCTGCCACTCATACAGTTCTCTAAACTACACAAAATCAATAATTGCAGTCTGATACAAAAGCAACAGGAATATGTGGACATGTGCAAATGCAGATATTGATGTTCCCCCCTCATCATGAAGCAAAGGTGTAAGGAAGTTGTCTTCAATAAAAAAGGTTCCTCTTGGTCAGTTCAAACTGCACATTAGCCCTCGCTTGTTGCTATGGCTACAGGCAGGAATAATCCTTGATAGGAGCTCTGTGGACTTGTCCGCAGACAGACAGACGGGCAGGTTGAACTTTAATTTCCCCCTGCATGTTGGGCAGGGCTGAATGCAGAAATTACACCGACCGTAGTGATCCATAACACTGACTCTAGAAGGAGCAGTAGCCCAGGGCATCCAAGGCTATAATGTTTATTTTACATCTTCAGTGAGGCACTTTAGATTCAAGCGAGAGATCAGCAGTGTCAAAACGGGAATGACAGTCACAGATGGAGGGCCAACCAGTGTGCATCTGCATTTAGGGTTTTTTCTTTTCATACTTACAGATGAAAACAAGACACCCCTGAACACATTTCTCACAATTTAATTGATTGTTAATAAACTTAAGCTCTATTTGACATATATATGTATGTGTATATATATATATATATATATATATATATATATATATATATATATATATATATATATATATATATATACAGTCAGTCCGGAAAGTATTCAGAACGCTTCACTTTTCCCAGACTTGAGGCTGTAATTGCTGCCAGAGGAGCTTCTACAAAGTATTAAGCAAACGTTATGAATACTTATGCTCATATGATTTCTTGTTATTTTTATTTTTAATAAATTTACAAAAGTCGCATCAAACCTTCTTTCATGTTGTCATTATGGGGTGTTTTGTGTAGAATTCTGAGAAAAAAAAATGAATTTATTCCTATTATCAATAGGGCTGTAACATAAAAGAATGTGGGAAAAGTGAAGCGTTCTGAATACTTTCCGGACTGACTGTATATGTATATATATACTACTCTTCCCCTGGGAAGATTTCAAGTGCCCTAAAATCTGTGGCTTCTTTTTTAGGGGTATTGGTAGTGAGGGAGGGCTAGTGGAAGAAAGTAGGGGGTGTATTGGGATTGGCCCTTTGTCTGGTTGTGTGTGTATATGTGGCCCTGCGATGGACTGGTGACCTGTCCAGGGTGTAACCCCTGCCTCTCGCTTGAAAATTACCTGGGATAGGCTCCAGCAGACCCCCGTGACCCTGCAAGGCTGAAGCGGGTATAGATAATGGATGGATGGATGTATGTATATATATATATATATATATATATATATATATATATATATATATATATACACATACATACATATGTACATACATATATATGTATGAAAGAGAGAGAGAACATACTGTAGCGAATCATTGCCAAAAGCTCTTACCATATTCCTCTGAACAGGAACTGTTAAGCCAGGCAGGGACATTTCTGTCAGTCAGTGGAGTGATTTAGAGGCAGTCGCGGTGACAGGGCTATGATTTGTGTATTTCACAACATCCACAATGAAACTAGATCTGAAGCCTTTCTGTCACCACATCAGTTACTATTACAGATGACTGCTTTCTACACCCGTATAATTCATATAGCTAAGCCTGTGATTGTGGGAGAAATGTATTACCCTAGCAAAATTAGAGTATTTTTTTGTTTTTAAAAAGACAGCCAGGGTCGATAATATTATGGTTCCTGATCTAACCATCATCTAAAAACACTATGTGGCTCCTCCATGTCATTGTGTATAGGGACTTTTGGGCTCTATAAATATATAACAGGTTTTTGAGAATGATCCAGCCTTTCATCCCACATTTTCACTGAACTTCAGCTTCAAATCACACTTTACTTGTTGTAGCTTGGAAGTGGGGAATCAAAACTCTACTGTGCTTATTCTTTTTTTTTTGTTAATGATATCTGTGGCTCTAGTGGCCTTTATTTTGAAAATAGTTAGACAGGAAACTCGGATAGAGAGAGGGGGGAAGACACGCAGTAAAGAGCAACAGGCCGGGATTTGAACCTACGCTGCCTGCACTGGGACGACAACCTCTAAATATGGTGCACCCACTGAGCTATCCAGGGGCCCGCGTTTACTTTTGTTCCCCCATTTTCTTTTCATTGTTTTGCTGTTTAATGTTGCACACACTGAATGAAGAAACTTCTTTCAGGCTGCAACTAAATTTATTGGAGGTTGAAACTGCAAAAGATGCCACACAAAAGCCCAAAATGAGCACAAACTGCCGTTTTGGCTGCTGACACTGCTGCTCTTCATTTACACAAAATAATTAATGTAAAATAAACACACTACTGCAATACACTAATGCAATAAATGCCCAGGGTGCCTCATTAACATGCAATTCACATCCATAATCATATAGTTCACCCATTTCAAACAAAAAAAAAAAAATAATGAAGTCCTAGTAGTGCTTTCTTTAATGTTTTGTATCCCAACCAGGAAATTCACCTTGTAAATGGTAAGTTTTTGCAAAGATGAAATTCACACATGTTGTCTGTTAATTTGTTTCCACCAGAAATGGCCAGAATTAAGGCGTATGGCTAGTTTTTATGAATTGGTAACAATTTACTATGCTATGCTATATCAGATTGGTGTCATGTTTGTTAAAGGTATAGTCTGTAATCGTATTCAAAAACATGTATTGTTATACTGGGTGAAATGGTCCTTCCATCCTGAGAGTAGCCAGTGAATAATGTGTTCAGAAAAAGGAAAGAAAAAAATCCGACCTCTCTTACAGCTTTAATCCTGTAAAAACTCTGACCAATCTGTTTTTTGCGCACCGCGTGGCACGGATTGGTCAGAGGACCAGAGGATTGGCAGGGGGGAAAGAACCAATCAGATGCCTTCATTTTAAGTCTCGCCCACGCCCCCCTCTGTCCCATCCGCGCACTCGTCACGTCGAAAATCTTGCCGGAAAACTTCACACACTCGAGTCACGTTTGCTGAAGAATGGCGCAGAAAACGAGAAAACGCAGCCAAAAATACCACCTCCCCAGTATGGGGGTCCGTGGGGATGGAGGTGTCTCCATCCCGGCGAGGGCGGAGAGCGCCGGTGCGGGTGGCGGTGCGCTGCGGTGCCGTGCAGGCTCTGTTGACGGGAGGGGGAGGGGGGGGGGGGGGGGTGGGGCTTAGATAGGCTTGCCACCCGTCCCTTGAAATACGTGATTGTTACGTAATTGGGAATTAAAAGTTGCATCCCGTATTGAACCAATACGGAACGCAGTTTATTCCGTATTTCACAATTATCCCATGCACGTCTGTCACACACGCACACACACTCGCACACACATGAACAACGAACTAACAATAATGAACAAAATAAAGGACAGGATATATTAAAGACAGCAACATGTATTGGTGCGCTCTCTGCCTGCCCTGCAGACGGCCCGCGCCTTTGCGCTCCATTGCCTAGTTAAGCCTAAATTATGGTTCCGCGTTGAATCGACGCAGAGCCTACGCCGTAGGGTACGCGGCGACGCGCAACGTACGGCGTAGGCTCTGCGTTGGTCTAACACGGAACCATAAATCAGCCTGTACCTCTCACTGCACCGACACGCGCGGCTTTAAACAAAAAAAAAAAGTCAAGTCAAGATGTCTCCAGAGGCTCCAGACACCCCACATCGTCCTAAAAGAGGAAACAGAGGTCTCCCAGAGGTGTGTCAGACAGCATGCTGCAGGAACCTCCATAAACGTAATATAACGTCCCAGAGGAGCCAGGCATCTGTTGCACAGTTCCTCATACCTGAAACATCCCCTGAGCTTGATATGGTATGATATGGGACATATATTATGCTCTTATTTATTGGTCATAATATACAGGTGAAGTTCGGAAAATTTTAATATATTGCTAAACTTAATTCGTTTCAGTAAATTCAACTAAAGGTGAAACAAATATATTATTTCCCACTACATGCAAAGTGAGATATTTCAAGCCTTTATTTGTTATAATTTTGATGATTATGACCCACAGCTTATGAAAACCCCAAATAAAAAATCTAAAAAAAAATTGAATATTTTATGAATATTCAAATCAATCAATAAAGAATTAAATTATAAAAATTATAACAAATAGTTCAGTGGAGCTCACGAAGTGAGCTCCTCATCACTGAACTTTGAGCAGACCTGTTCGGAGTACCATACCATCGTTCTTCAAGACAAGGAGCTGCTTGTCTTTTGTCGTTTTGTCATTTATTTTAGGTGCGGTTCTGTTTAACTGCCCAATGCAGGCAGACTTTGTTTAATTTACGATGACCATGCGCAGGTTCAGGCTGTCTGTACACTCATGAAAGTTCAATGCTATTACAGCATTTAGTTTTTTCATATGAAATATATACATTTCTATGCATTTTAGACATTTTGGGAATGTCCCTTTTTTTTAGCGGTCGCGAAAATCGCTGAAAAATCGCGGGACGTTCCTTATTTCTATTTCTGAAAGGTGGCAACCCTAGGCTTAGAGGAGGTGCTACTTTAAAATCTTGCTAGCTCTCCAACATTACAGACTATACCTTTAAGAGGGGAATTAAGTTATCAAACTGTGTAGCTTCAAGATGTTTTATTGTGTAAATATAATACTTCCAACTTCATATTTGTGGTTAAGTTGTTCAGGTAGAAGCTGTTCAAATGTTTTTTTTCTTTTTCACCTTTACTGAACTTTATTCACAACAACACCGTGAAATATAAAGGTCAGTTTGCAGTCATACTAATGTTCTGAGTTTTGAATTCATAATCAAATAAAACTTCGTTTTTGAATATGTTAGCCTGTGTGAGCACTGTCACTTTTCTGTTTTAATTGGTTTTATTGATATGTTTTCATTTTTACTCTATTTCAACGTATTTTAGTTCATGTCTTTATGTATTAATCGCTGTGAAGCATCTAACATAGGTTGTTGAAATGTGATAAATGATTGATTAGCCTACTAGGTGAGCTGCAACGCCATAAAGTACACTGCTGTTCCAACGGCAGAAACACCAACCTGTGTCCTCAGAAGTACGTTTTGGTGAGTCGAACTTTGCCGAGTACAAACTACCAAGTGTACAAGTTCACACTTGGTATAACTAGAATTGAGAAAACCCCACTCGCAGACACATAAAGGCTAGCAAAATACATCAAAGAGGACCGAGGGACGATTTCAAACAGGAAACCACACAAAGGGGAAAACCCACTTTCAAAATAAAAGAAGAAATCAAAGTTCAGAAAACATAGAAGAAAACCACCAACGCTGAACAAAACAGGAGAATAGAGAAATAATTAAACCCAAACTCAAAATCTCACTTCCATGACACCTGTTTAGGAAATATTGTGGTTTATGCTAACAACTCCAGGGTTTCCATTCATAGTTCAGGTTTAGTTATACTTAAAAGTGTAGAATTCATACAAACTGTGGAAAAAAAGTACCTTTTTCAGTGTAGTGCGATTACACATACTGTAATGAGGGTTTCACATCTATAAGGCACTGCGTAGATGGCAGCGTGGAATTAGTCAGCGGTTCATTCACCGCCACGGACCCCCACATACATTTGGATTAACATCATACAGTCAGTTTTTGCTATTGATACATGAATTAGCCTGTAAAACCTTTAACAAAGCCCTTCAGCCTGCAGGTGTAAGTAGAAGAATTGTGAGGGCACAAACATACTGAATTGAAAATGTCATATTCATTAGTCCATGAGTAAACACAAACAGTATGGATGTATTGAATTTGCATTATTGGATTTCTTGTGCCCCTGCTGTATTCACATAGAAATAAACATGCACCCTTGCTTCTGTGCATGGCGCTGCCTGTCTGTCCTAAACCTGTCTTGCTCTCCCACTAATGGACTGCCATATAAAAAACACACAAAAAGAACCTATCACATGTTTTATGTATTACTGGCAGGTGGTTTATTATTTATTTTATTTTTTGGTTTCTGGTTAAAAATGTTATTTTTCTGTCAACCTGTCCCTCTAGGCCTGGTTTTATATCTGCAAAGATAGCTCCCAATTAAACAACACAATGGTGAATGACACGTATCACGGAAAGAAACAAAAAGTATCGTCTAAAGCTTAGAAAGTTTCCAAAAAATCATTCGTTTCATTTGTGCTGTGGACAGAATGAGGCAACTTCAAGACAAAACTGTATATTCACCAAATGCTGCTGCAGCTGATGGATATCATGCTAAAATACCACTCGATCCAACGTTATTTTCTGTGCAGATTTGATGAATCTATTACAAATTAAGAATGTCTGTGTTAGTGATCAAATCACAGTGCATCCTGTATGGAAAATTAGTTTCATATCGCTGTTTGACGTGATCTTCAAAGGCAGGCATTGAGTAATTTAGTCCATGTAAAGTGGCCTTGAACACGAAGCCACATTGTACAGTTCCCTTCACTGACTGGTAAATGGACGGCATGTATCGCATTTTTTCTAGTCTTGTTGACCACTCGTAGTATTTTACAAGCCACATTCAAACATCCACATCAACATTCAGTATGATATTACCGTATTGGCCCTAATATAAGACAGCGTTATACCCATTCACAACGCTAGATGGCGCCAGATATCTTTAAAGCGAATGCTGAACTTAACTCCCCAGGCCAAAGCGCCCCCCTGTCACGAAGAAGAAAAATAGCGGTAAGAAAGAAAAGAGAATAAAATAAGAGAAGAGATAACAGAAAGTGGAGAAACGTAGCGACAATCTGGAGAAAAGTGGGTGGAAGATCGGCAGGTAAACCGGCAGCTGAGGAGAAGTTATGATGCAAACTTCAAGATGATGATTTGAATGAGGCAAAATAACATGCTTTTTCTCTCGAATATATTGTTATAATCATTTAGTTCAGATGTACTGTAATTATTTTCTGTATAAAAATTTAATTTGGTGTTCAAAAAGTCTTTTTTCAAACTTGAGTCTTGAAAAAGAGGGGGTCGTCCTATAATCAGGGTCGTCTTATATTCAGGCCAATACGGTACATCATAATAACAAACAGACTACAAACGGAATTAAAGCTGCAAGCAGCGATGAACGGACCCTCGCGCGTGCAATTTTCACCAATAAACGTCAAGGACTCAAAACTAAGTCCGATGACACCACCCATGACTCTTTATGTCAAACCATTCAAAGGTTATGGCAGAAAGTAGGAACTATCAAATATCGACCAATCAGAAGAAGGGGCGGGGCTAATTTGCACCAATTATGTTCAAGTACTCAATACCAAGTCCGATGACACCATCCATGACTCTTTATGTCAAACCATTCAAAAGTTATTGCAGAAAGTAGGAACTATCAAATATGGACCAATCAAATGAAGGGGGGGAGGGGTGCGCTTTTTGACGTCTATTGTCGCCAGAGTAATGCTTTTGACTGAGAAAAGTAAAGGCCATCGTCGCAGGATGGAGACGCACATTTTGATGTATAACACACCTGGGTGCACATTACGGTTTGGGCGAAGAAGGGCTGAAGAAATGGCATAAATTTCGCCAAAATGACACGATTAATTCAAAATGGCCGACTTCCTGTTCGGTTTCGGCCATGGCGCCAAGAGACTTTTCTTTAAGTTGCGCCATGATACAGGTGTGTACCGATTTTCGTGCATGTATGTCAAACCGTATTGTGGGGCTTGAGGCACAAAGTTTTCTAAGGGGCGCTGTTGAGCCATTAGGCCACGCCCATTAATGTAAACCATTAAATATCAAATGTATCACCAGTCCTGGCTTGCGTGCAAAATTTGGTGACTTTTGGGGCACGTTTAGGGGGGCAAAAAGGCCCTCATTTCATCGGAAAAATAAAAATAAAAACGAGAACAATTCCTACAGATACAGTACAATAGGGCCTTTGCACTGTCAGTGCTCGGGCCCTAATTATTTATAAGTGCAAAAGGTAGTTGTTGCTTCTGGACTGTGCACGTTGCCACATGCGAGCGGACACTGTTTAAGGACGTGCAACTGATCATTAATGTGTTAATCTGGAATTCAGAATGAATACTCCTAAAAGCAACTCATGTAAACGCCTTCATGATGTTATGGTCTGATTCAGATGGGGTCACAACTAGACTATTGGCCTCCACATGAACCAGAAACCCTTAAGGTTTAACTCACTCCAAATTTAGTGTCACACCATAAAACCTCCAGAAACAATTTAATAATCCATTCTTAGCAAAAGTATATTTGCCAGTGGAGTAGGAAACAATTCCTTAACTAGAATTGTTAACCCGTTATGGGCCATTCAATAAAATACTTGGAAAATATTATGGTCACTTTCCCTGTAAAGGGTTAAAACTAGCAAAATCATCTAAATTGTTTTCTAATTTTCTTCAATCAAGGCTTTTTAACTGTCTTAGAAATTAGTTTTTGTAGTGCAGAGAACAAACAGAACAGAGTTTGGCTTCAACTCCCTCAGGGGTATGAGAGAGTAAAATTTAAAAAAGAAAAGGCCACAGAGAGAACTTGGAAAACTTCCTAATGTGGTATCCAATCGACTTTACTCAATCAAAAATTCATTCCATATTCAGGAGGTCTAATTGGAACAAAGATTACACTCTATGGATGTTATTTCATAAATTAGATTCTGAGGGATAAACCACCAGGATCAGTGCCACAGATAAATACCAAAGTGATATATTTACTGCATTACTTGGATTGCAAACAAGCACAACTTTATGAATACATACATACATACATACATACATACATACATACATACATACATACATACATACATACATACACACACACACACACACACACACACACACACACACACACACACACACACACACACACACACACACACACACACACACACACACACACACACACACACACACGAGCAGAAGAAGACTACATCTCGAGATAACAAGCCCCGTCTGTGCTAAATAAGTCATGACCTCAAAAAGCTTGCATAACATGTTCATTAACCATCTCTGGATGCACACTCACAACACAGCACTTCACTGAGGATATTATACCAAAAGCCTCGTCTAACATTCAGTTCTGCAATGTCAACTCCAAATGTATTATGTGGCATTCAAATCCTGTTCTCACTGCACCTTTGATACATTCTGCACAGCCCTTCATCCAGAAGCATTATTCAAGGTTTATGCAAAACTATAATGCTGGTTAATTACTTGAGCAAAAGTAAGGTGCTTAGTAGGTACTGCCAGCCAGGGAGACGTGACAACACTTCAGCCAAAAATCTAAACTAATCCAAAAATTAACTTTCCTTTCTTTACTTCCTTGATTTTGAGTCATTTTGTTCCTTGCAGGACCAATGCAGAATGTAACGGATCACACTGCCGCTCCGAGAGAACAGTGAGAGGCTACAAAAATAATTCCGCTTCTATTTGAATAATGCATTTCATAATCAGAAGTGGAACATGAGCACTGCAGGGACACACCGTATATATTATTTTGACGGATGGAATTTGCCAACAGCAGTCACAAAGTTCATCAAGTGCGGTGCATATACTTGCATAATGACCCGCGCTGTGACAGGGCTGTCATATTATTTCAGTGTTTATTTGTGCTTTATGCAGAAATCTGACATGTATCTATGCACAACCACACAAAAGTCTTAGGTGAGTGTGAAAAATAACGTTTTTTTTTTAAATCAAAGTATACAAATGTAAAATTAGTGGATAGAAGAAAGCACCAACTATGAGAAGGTATAAAGTCCTATTTTACGTGGCACTCTGTCCAGTGTATCTTGGCTATGTGAAAATATCTGTTATGAGTGTGTAATCATAAAACTGCAATTCATATGATATATTCAAATATATATATATATATATATATATATATATATATATATATATATATATATATATATATATATATATATATATATATATATATATATATATATCATATATTAAAAATGCATATATATATATATATATATATATATATATATATATATATATATATGCCTCAGGTTTTTACCAACATGGTATTAACAATTACAGTTTTTTTCGATTGCTTACACACTAAAATTAAAAGTAGTACACTATTAGCAAAACCTTACACTCAAGAAGCAAAACATCAGCCCATATTTGCACAACTATAAGCACATTGTCAACCTCACACTTGTTGCAAAACTCTACACACAGTCATTTTCAAAATACTAAACACACTAAACGTACATTACACACAAAAATCTATCATAAAGTCACTTCCTTGCAGTACCAAAGCACTGACTGTCAAATTAGCACACGGTCCAACCAATTGGTTCAACACAGTCAACAGGTGTGCAAACACTCGTTTGCTTAATTGAAGACACACCGGTCAGGTGTGTCTTCACTATAAAAAGCAGCAGGTGAGTTCATTGGTCTCCAACCACAATGGAAAGAGTCAGAGAAAGAGGAAGACGAGGAGAACAAGGAGCACGAGGAGGAGGAGGAGCACGAGGAGCACGAGGAGCACGAGGAGCACGAGGAGCACGAGGAGCACGAGGAGCACGAGGAGCACGAGGAGCACGAGGAGCACGAGGAGCACGAGGAGCACGAGGAGCACGGGGAGCACGGGGAGCACGGGGAGCACGAGGAGCACGTGGAGGAGGTGGTGGAGGAGCACGAGGAGCACGAGGAGCACGAGGAGGTGGAGGAGGTGGAGGAGGAGCACGAGGAGCACGTGGAGGAGGTGGTGGAGGAGCACGAGGAGGAGGAAGGGGAGGAAGAGGAGGAAGAGGAATCAACAGAGGAGGAGGCCGTGCTGGAGGTAGAGGTAGAGGAAGAGGAAGACAAGAAGGTGCTCAAAGAGGACCGAATCTGTCAAATGAGATCCGAGCAACACTGGTTGACCACGTTGTGAACCACGG
Source organism: Cololabis saira (assembly GCF_033807715.1). Classification (NCBI taxonomy): domain Eukaryota; kingdom Metazoa; phylum Chordata; class Actinopteri; order Beloniformes; family Belonidae; genus Cololabis; species Cololabis saira. The sequence continues at coordinate 4,882,600 of NC_084591.1, forward strand.
CCTGACGCTGAGGGAGGCTGGACTGCGAGTACAGCCAAATCTAAGCCGATATACGGTGGCAAGTGTGATAAGAACATTTCGACTGGAAAATAGGTATTGTAAAAATTACATCATATCAAAAACATCTGCACGGTTTCAGTAACTGCTTACAGTACTGTATTCTGCACTATCAGCATTTCTGTTACCTTTTACTGTACTACTGTATTGTATACTGTTTTGTTTTCTACACAGGATTGAGGGTCGGGAACGACAAGGCGGAAGGCCTCCCATGTTCACAGAACAGCAAGAGAGGGAGATAGTGAACATGGTTTTGGCCAACAATGCTATCACACTCAATCAGCTCCAAGCTAACATTGTCAATAATCACGGCAGTTTCAACGATATCCATCAGGTCTCAACATCAACACTGGCACGCATCCTAAAAAAAAAACATATTCAAATGAAGCAAATTTATCGAGTGCCTTTCGAGCGCAATTCCGAAAGGGTGAAACGACTGCGGCATGATTATGCAGAGGTATGTATTCACTTTAGCAGTGTAATCTTGCACACTGTCTCATCATCTTTTACTGTAATATGTTTACTAGATCTACACTGAACTGTGACTGTTTTTCAGAGAGTTTTACAAATGGATGGAGAGGAGACCCAGCATGAGTTCATTTATGTGGATGAGGCTGGTTTCAACCTGACGAAAACACGAAGGAGGGGAAGAAACATCATTGGCCACAGGGCTATAGTCAATGTCCCAGGGCAACGTGGGGGTAATATAACACTCTGTGCAGCCATTACACAGAATGGGGTCCTCTACCGCCATGCCCATATAGGCCCTTACAACACAGCACTCATACTTGCATTCTTGGACCAATTGCACAACATAACAGCAGCAAATCAAATCGATAACATGCAATACATTGTTGTCTGGGACAATGTGTCTTTCCACCGCTCTGCTCTGGTTCAGAACTGGTTTCAACAACATCCACATTTCACCGTCCTATATCTTCCACCATACTCTCCATTCCTCAACCCTATAGAAGAGTTTTTCTCGGCATGGCGGTGGAAAGTCTATGATCTCCGTCTCCAGGCTGAAGTATCCCTCATCCAAGCCATGGAGGAAGCATGTGACCAGATGGAGGTACCAGCACTGCAAGGATGGATTCGTCATTCAAGACGTTTCTTTCCAAGGTGTCTTGCTAATGACAACATTGCCTGCGACGTTGATGAAATTCTCTGGCCAGATCCAGCTAGGAGAAGAGACAACATCTAGTGTTTTTTTTGTTTTTTTTGTTTTTTTACACAGTAACTTGCAATATGTAAAGTTGTTTTGGGCGTGTTGAGAAATAAATTATTTTCTTCAGTCTGCAACATTGGTCTTGTGTAGTGTTTGGTGAATTTACATTATATTTGTACTTTGTTGATAGTGGCCTACTCTAATCATAGGGAAGTAGAAGTGCTAAAAGTGTTTTAGGTTTATCACAGCAGAGTTTAACTCGTGCAAACAGAGTATAGTAATGTGAAACGTGTGTGTTTCATATGGTAACAAAGTGTGGTTTTTAAAAAGAAGTGTATAGTTTTTACAAGCATGTTTAATTTTGCAAAGGATCTGTAGTGTTTTGCTAATTTGGTGTGTGGTTGTGCTAATTGTGTGTAGTGTTTTGAAAACACGGGCCCTGTTTTGAAAATCATGCTTAAGCAATCCGAAAAAACTGTAAGGGCTTTGTGTGAGCTGTTTTGAAAAAGTAAACTGTGAATGGAAAAATGGGCCAAAACGATCAAGAAAAACTGTATATTTGTACTTTGTTGATAGTAGCCTACTCTAATCATAGGGACGTAGAAGTGCTAAAAGTGTTTTAGGTTTATCACAGCAGAGTGTAACTCGTGCAAACAGAGTATAGTAATGTGAAATGTGTGTGTTTCATATGGTAACAAAGTGTGGTTTTTAAAAAGAAGTGTATAGTTTTTACAAGCGTGTTTAATTTTGCAAAGGATCTGTAGTGTTTTGCTAATTTGGTGTGTTGTTGTGCTAATTGTGTGTAGTGTTTTGAAACCACGGGCCCTGTTTTGAAAATCATGCTTAGGCAATCAAGAAAAACTGTAATATATATATACAGAAAAAAAAAATAAAAAACAAAATAAATAAAAATAAAAATAAAATAAAACCCCAATTCGAACAAAGGTCAGGACCCTGCATAACATTTGAATACAAGCAGAAAGCAACGACTTGGAAATCCCTAAACCCATGTTTTCAAAAAACATCAAAGGAAACATGACAGTGTTAACCAATAGGACTTGGTCGCCAAGTTGCATTCTGGGACGCGGCGGCCATGTTGGCAGCTTCGGGAGTGTACACAAACAGCAGTGTAGTAGCAGTGTGGTAGCACCAAGTGAACAGACGGAACGCAAAAAAAAAAAGTTAAAATGCCGGAAAAGAACTGGAATTTACCGGGATACCTTAAAATAGGAATCCAGGTACCGGTATATGGAGAAAATAATGATTATTAACGGTTTGGATCCATATGAAATCCCTACTAAAGAGTGGAGCTCATATACTTATACAAAATACTTGGCCTCCGTGGTTTTGCCTCCGAGCAGGAAAGTGGTGAAAAGTTAAACCAAGTTAAACCAAAAGTTAGCAATCTTTTCCCCACGTCTGTTATGTGTGGAGCTGTTGCACCCCACAACACGCAACGGGTTACCATGGTTTACAGAATAACGGAAAGTAACGATTACAAGTAAGACACAACGAAGAGGGAGCACGTCTGTACACACTGCGCAGTGGTCCAAAGAGCAGCTAAGGTAGCTTCCAACATGGCGGCTCCGCCAGGTGATGACGTCAAGACGACCAAGCCCTATTCGTGAAAATATTAGCTCGTTTTGAATTTAACGGAAACACGGCTCATAAAATCTGACGTGTGGGCGGCAAAAGGTTTGAAGAGTTCGTGGGAATATAAACACTTGGAGGAAAATTGTGCAACAAATGAGGTTATATGGCAACATGTTAAGTGACATGGATGTCAATAAGAGCATTTAGTCTCGCCAGCGTAAGTTGCAATGTGTGAAAAACTGCATGTACTATTATTTTATTTATGTTTAATTCAATTTCAATTATTTCAAGGTTTCTAACAGAATAAAACTGCAATAATAAAAATGACATAAAACTGAATCTGTGCATGTGTTCTTGACCGTCTCAGATATAATGATTTTGATATCTAAAGGAATAGAGCACTTGAAGATGTGCTGCACGGCACTGTGGATGCTTTTTTCTAATATTGTTTAATGATAGAACACTCCTACATATGGATAATGCTTTCATCATCATCATCCTCATCATCAAGTTTATTGATAAAGCACATTTAAAAACAACCGAAGCTGACCAAAGTTCTGTACAGATGAAGTGCATAAGAGAACATGAAAGATTTGGACATTGCTTTCCCTGTTTCTCCAGCAGATAGGGGAACTTTTATCACAGGGAAAGTTTTGATGCCTTGAGGTTATTATGAAGTAATTGCCCAAGTTAGTTAAAAATGATATCTTACAAGGTTATACTAGCAGATGCAGAAGTTATTGAATAAACCATAAAGCCTCTTTTTGGATCGGTTGAGCTCACAAACACAGCAAGTTGTCAAATGTTTTGAGAGCATGTTTAAAGTATCGATATTTACTGGCTACAGCATGTTCTTTGCAATCAATTATCTTGATTTCTTTAGCAGTGAGTTAATGAGAAACACTTATGCAACAACTTTCTGAGAGTTGTGGATCTTCTTCTTACTTGCATTCGATATTTGTATTTTGTACTAGTTATTTTTTATATTGTTGTGTATGTGCAGTAGATTGGCTCTGTGGTTACACAACATCTTTTTGTTTATTATTTCATGTTACTTGCATAAAAAGAGCAGAGAGGGGTGAGGGGAAGGCATGAGGCTTTGGCTGGCTGCAGTGCTGTGAATGTTGTGGCCTCACATGAACTCTACAGATGTGTTCTGTATAGATTTCCAAATGAATATTATAAAATGTTTGCACTCTGCTTGATAGATTATTGTCATTTACATGGATGTGATTGCTGACTTGTCAGAAAGTCTAATCACATCTCAGAGTAATTGACTAGTCTCAGTCATGAATATTGACGTTAAATGGTCGATCAATGGTTCTCATTATGTGGCACAGATCCAACAAACAGCTGTATTCCCACCTTGCAAGCTCATGTTAGGAATCTTTCATCTTTGTCTGTGTTCCCTGAAGAAAAAATAAAACTCTTACATTTTGCATGCATTGATGTGCCTCAGTCATATAATAAATAAACTAGTCTTATCATATTGAATTCACGCGAAAAATTAGTAGATAAGCATGCGTTTATAGTGAAAAGTTGACACATCTACACTTATTGTGTGTCATTTCTTTTATTAACTTTTTAGATGTTTTCAAGAGTCTTGTGGTAAATATTCAATATGAATGAATTGACAATTTTGTATTTGTGTCTGAAGAGACAGAAAGATGTTTTCAATGAAAAAATAACAAACATAATTCAAACACAGTATAAGCCTTTCACAAATTACATTTTGGAAAAAATTCTAAAAAAATAAGACATCACACAGATGAAGCTCCTGTCTGAAAAAGACAGCATCCAATGTTTCCATAAATGCCAAACATTTTAAGTGTGATCCAGGCCATTTCCTATTCATTTTTTTTTTTTTAATGTCAGATTTTCCATGCTATAGACAGATATTTAGTAAAATGCACACACGGTATAAAAAAACCCCCAAATACTCTAGTCTGGTTAGATACCTGGGTTAGGGCTTCAATTTGGAGTCAGGCCAAGGGCGAAGGCTCTTAGCCGAGCCCATGGTGGTTGGGTCTGAGTGGTGTTTTATGTTGAATTTCAGTCATGAATGGTGTATAGCAAACACTGTGTTCGCACATATGGCGTTCAAGGGCACTTGGCTTTGTGTGTCTTCAGGCAAATGCAGGAAACCTTCTCCATGCATTTGTTACTTCAAAAAGATAATAAATCAAAAAGATGCTGTCTGTTTCCAGCCTTGTTGCATTTTCTAAACATACCGGAGCCACGTTTCTTTTTTATTCATTTTCTATAGTCTATATTCACATCAATCCCTGATACGTTTTCTATACTGCTAAAGAACATGAAAAGAAAGGGTTTCTGGGCCCAGAGACATTTCAGACTCAATTTTCAAAACGTGCCTGTTTTTGAACAGTGGGAGGAAGCTTAAGTACCCGGGAAATAAATGAGTGGGGGTGGGGATGTCGCACAGTATACATCGCCCATTTTTAATTGCCCATACTGCTCTATTGTGCAGAAGACACAGCTGGTGACAGTTCTCTACCAGACAATCATTTGTCTCACAGAGGCGGATCATTTCACTTACCTTGGCACGATAATACGCAAAGCAGTTAATGATTCAGTCGGTTGTCCTCCTTGGTAAACATGCCTCCATAGATATGCTAAAGGCTTGCGTCTTTATGGAAATCCCCACTTGATGTTACCACCGTGGCATCCTTGCTGATGCATGAGCATGCATATGCCTGCATCCTAGACATGAAGGGGTCTGCAGCAACTTGATCTAAGGCTGCTTTAGGTGCAGATGAGCTCAATTGAATAAGTAAGTTGTTGTTCAACAAAGGGAGTGCTGGTTTAATTATTAGAGAGTTATTAATGATTGTTTTACAAGAGTTATTAATAATAAATAATGAAGATGGCTTATCAAAATGAATAAATCAAAACAGGGCACCACCTGACTTATCAGTAAATAATAACTAAACAGCAAAATCCTCCCACTAGGGGAGTATTGACCTGCCATTGTTTATGTAATAATTTCTCAGGGGTCATGTTCTGGGTCTCTGGAAAGCGCCTAGAGACAACTTTTGTTGTATTAGACGCTATATAAATAAAATTGAATTGAAAAATTTTAAATCTGTCCCAAAGTAACTGGTATTCTATGCATGCCAGTGTAGTGATCGAAGCCTTGTTTACAACACATCTGCACACATATTAATGGTTGATACCATGCTGGTAAAAACCTAAGGCATATATATGTGCATTGTTACTATATTTAATATATATACATACGCATACACATACATACGCATACACATACATATACATATACATATATATATACACATACAAACCCAGTGAGTTTTTTTTTTTTTTTGGGGTGGGGGAAGGAGGGGGGTGAGATCCACTGCTAAACCAGGAAGCAAGAACACACAGAGGCACACGTTGAACACTGGAAATCTGCAACAAAAACCACAAACGAAACACGAAACCGACTCGGAGCCGACCAAAACACGAGATCTAATCACAGTCTGAGCTAAACTACCGCGACTAACTAACCCCAAAAACTACAGAGCATGCAGGTTTACAAGCCAATGTGTATGTCTGTGTGTGTGTGCGTGTATGTATATGTCTGTGTGGCTGTGTGTGTGTATGTGTATGTGTGGCTATTTGTTTGAATGTTCCGTGTGTATAAGTATATGTCTGAGTGGCTATGTGTGTGTGTGTGTGTGTGTGTGTGTGTGTGTGTGTGTGTGTGTGTGTGTGTGTGTGTGTGTGTGTGTGTGTGTGTGTGTGTATGTGTGTGGGTAAATATCTGTGTGGCTATGTGTATGTATATGTGTAGCTATGTGCGTGTATGTATGCATGTATGAAAATATATGTATATGTGTGTGTGTGTACGTGAGTGTGTGTGTGTGTGTGTGTGTGTGTGTGTGTGTGTGTGTGTGTGTGTGTGTGTGTGTGTATATACTGTATCTTGTGGCTATGTGGCTATTGTTTACGACACTTCAACTCATAGACGCATTCTCCCCAAATCCAGCGAGAGTGAAATTCACATGACCTTTTTTCAATAGGTCCCACTTGGTGAGGAATGGCCACCTGTCACCCCATAAAGATACACATCTTATCAATAAACAAACCAAAGAAGAATTTGGGAGAGTCCTTAAAAGCAGGACGAGTAGAATCCACATCAACCTCTCCATGAATAAGTTACACCTTGGCAGTAACCGCCTGTCAAGAGCACCAGGCGAAGACTTCGGGGGAGACCCAGCAGGGCCTGGCACAGCCAGGAACAAAGGACCCTATGGTCATAAAATGATCACTTTGAGAAAAAAACAAAACCATTCACATCCTCTCAGGCCTTTCACAACTCTGAGAGAAAACTTTAAGATTTGCAATAGATTTTTTCTTTGTAATCATTTTTTACCATTAATCAAAGTTGGTGCTCCAACTAGTTTATTAAATTAAGTAGGAACGCTACATATTTCATGGTGCCCCATGTGAGGGTTTTGCAAAGTTTGAGTACATCAAAGAAATAAAAAACACTGCTGCGCGGGTGTACATTTTCCTGCTGTGATCATCAGCCGCTATATGAAAGCGGACTGGAAATCTTGTTTCCGGGTGAAGAGACTAATCGCCGAAGTTAATGCATGCTGTTGAAATTTAAAGGCCCTAACAGACAACGATTATGGCGTATTCCTGGATTATTGATCCGTCCTGAGTTTGTGAGAATATTCGAGTCACGGACTTCGACCAATATTGCTCCGCTCAGAAAATGATGAGTGAAAAGTTCTGGTGTAGCTAACCAGAATATTTTCTCTCCACTGCTGCACCGTCGCCATAGTAGTTGGAAATAAATGAAAGTTGGGATTAACAAACGTATCATTATCACGTTTTCCCTCACAGAAAACACTGAAGCGTGCGTTCATTAATTTCAATTTCCTTCTTACTCATGTCTGTTGGAATCCTAGTGAGGATTTGTGTAAAGTTAAATTCACATTTGAGGCTGCAACGTCCTAATAGAAATCATCAAAATAATCAGCATTTATTCTCATAACTGCTGACCGAATTTAACGTTTTCCTTGGCTGCTGGGATAATTCATGACAAATTGATGTGTTGAAGAAGATGGGAGGAATAATTTGACATTGTAATAAGATCCAACGTTTTGGCAACTGCAGAAGTCAACAGTCTGGTATCCTCGTCCCTATTGAAGGAAAGTTTATCCGTCTGTTTATTTGAACTAGTAATACATTTCCCTTGAATTGATCTATTGTTAGTTCATTCGATGTACTCCAATCAATCCAGATTAGAACCTACTTCTAGATGAGATTGATAAATACAATTTATTTATCCTTTGTAATCAAAGGTGGCAAAGGCAGTAACAAGTTTATTTAATTAAGCAGGAACGTTGTACCAGCCTGTTGCCAGGGGTCGCGTTACAGAACAACAGTGAAGGAAGCAGTCCGAGCACATGCCTTTGCAACCAGCAAAGGTAACAAATATGTGCAAAATAAACACATACAACTTCTCTCATTCAAATGAATCAGAATTTATTTACACAAGTGTTAAAAGATAATTAAACAACACTTCGGTTAAAGTTCAGATATCTACCCAACTAAACATTAAACAAAAACTTCAGATCATATACGTGTGTGTGTCAGGACAATGTCACGTAACGTGGACCATAAGGAACATGGCGGAAAACGTCACGTTACGTAGACCAAAAGGAAAATGGCGGACAACGTCACGTCAAACCCCAAAGAGAGATAGCGGACGTGCGCTTTTCAAAACTGCGGGGGAAGTTTCCTCCAACCTGTGGTATCTGGAAGTACTGGAGGCCTGATGGCCAGGATACTAACTTGTCCGTATGGGTTAGTAAGGAGGGAAGGAAAACTAGCGTGATCTCTCACCACCGGTACGTTTATCGTTCTGCTGTTTCTAACTCAGGAGCCAGTGTGCGGAGCAAAATCCACGACACTCACTCTTAGCATGGAAACAGGAGCACGAATTGCTTTGGTAGTGAGGAAACACGATATATGGGTCCACTTACATGGGCCCAGAAAAATATAATAATACAAACCTAACGACTGTATGTCCACTTGAGAGACTAACAAATGTCAATGGCAAACAGGCTGTCCACCTTTCTTTCTCGTCGTAGCCTGTTTCCGCCGTCTCATTGCACACGAGTCCCCGTTTCGCTCGTCAGAACGTGGGAATGTTTGCAGGTCACTCTGCTGTAACGCAGGTGGATGAAGGAATGCGTTCACTGGTTCTTGGTAACAGGTGGGCTTTCACGAACGCAACTGGGGGATCACTCCTGAGCTGATGGTAGTCGCACTGATCGGAGAGGAGGTGTAGTCTTCACAAAACGTATGGATCGTGGACGTTTCTCTTGCGCTGTAGAAAGTCAGAGAGCGATTATCTCTGTTGCAGACCAGCGTTCCTTGGTGAACAGCTGGATGGTTAGGCCTTGCAGGGGGTCCTGGTGAAGAGCGGCTAGTTTCACTGCTCTCCTCGTCTCCGTGTTGATGAGCATGGAGCATTTGTAGCTCACAGAGAGCGCCGTGGAAGAGCTAATACTGTAAAGGCTGAGGTATGGTTCTGCATCACACCGACTCAGAGCACACGCCGCAGCCGTGACGCCGTGCTGAACCCTTCTGACTTCTCCGTCTCTCCATTTGGTCGCGGTGCAGTACCCCCCGCGGCCACTACTTAGCGATCTTTTTCTGAATGGTTTATCCGACTTTTTCCGGTCACAGTAAATCAAAGAAATAAGGACAACTATTGTGCAAAAAACAAAAACAAAAAAAATCACACATAAACGAAGAAAAGAGCCCTGGAAGTTCACTACTGATTCAAACCGGAAACCGGAAATGCTTCGCTTTCAAACGAACCAATCACAGCCCTCTCGGTCTGTGAGTGGACGGCGTCTCCTCGACGCGTAGTTACAATTTTCAGGAGGTGCACGTCAGAGACGGCGCAGGTGACGGCGTGTCCTCTGCGTCGATCCAAACCACACGCCGTAGGCACGGCGTCATTTTGACGCAGAAGCATAACTGAGCCTTAAGATGTAGTTTCATAGGTGGCTCTTTTAAATGCAGCTTGAGTCACTCAGATCATTAGATGAAACATGTTTACCATTAATTTATTTTTACCCATTTAAGGCCAGAATGGTTTCTTTTGATTATTTTGATTGTTTATTATAAATAACAACCACCCAGCTGTTATCACACAACAAAAAGTTGCCATATTTCTTTTTAGATGGAAACCGACTATAAAAGCCAGAGATACATAAGGCAGCAATCCAGATGCATTGCAAAAACAGAAAGAAATGGAGCCACGTGTCTGTGTGCTCTGTTTTCCTTCTTCTTGCACGTGGATCAGCATGAATCATTCACTGGTATGTAAAAGTACTTGTTCATATTCTTCAGTTGATTAAAATTATTGTCAAACAAGAACTTGTGTTTTTGTCAATTCTAAAAGATGTAGGCTATAGTCATAACATAAATGTGTGAATAATCTGAAAGCTTTCAGAAGCAGCAGGAGCATTTTCACATATCAACACAAGATCAAGAAGCAGCAGTACATAGTGTACTGTTAAGCTTCTCTGTTACTATAATGTTACATCCTTCACACCACTAAAGGAAAGACAGAGCTGTGTATAGTGCCCTGATGGGTCATCCAATGCAATGCTGTAATATGCACCTCTGGAAGGTAAAACCCCTATGTCCTATCATTCATCAGCTTAACAGTTCACTGCAGGTTAGGAAGGAGAGAAAAAGGTACTGTGCATGAAGCACACTTCTCTCAGAGTGAACATCATAGCTTGTCAAAGCCAGGTGTACTTAATTACACTAATTATGGTTGCCTTCTATTTTGGTCTTTCCATGCTAGAATGCTAGTGTTGTGCTTGCAGGCTGATCTGAGGCTTTCTGGGAGTTTGTTCCAGACAAGGGGAGAAAAGAAGCTGAATGCAGTATCTCCATGTCTGGTTCTGACTTTGAGAGCTGATAAAAACATGGATCCAGATGACCTAAGGGGTCTGGAAAGTCATTGGGAAGGGAGACCACTGATGTATTTTGGTCCTGGACCATTCAGATCTTTATAGACCAGCACCAGAAGTTTAAAGTCTATCCTCTGACGGACAGGCAGCCAGTGTAAAGACCTCTGAGCTGAACTGATGTGGTCCCCTTCTTTGGTCTGAGTGAGGACTCGAGCAGTAGAGTTCTGAATGAGCTGCAGTTCCCTAACTGATTTTTTAGGTAGACCTGTAAACAGTAGACCTAAAGATGAATGCATGGATTTGTTTTTCCCGGTCCCGCTGAGACGGGAGATCTTTGATCCTTGATCCTTGATATATTCTTAAGGTGATTGTAGGCTGACTTTGTTATTGCTGTAATGTGTTTTTCCAAATTTAGGTCCATCTCTACACACAGATTTCTGGCCTGGTTGGTGGCTCTTTGGTGAATAGATTGAAGCTCTGACGTGACCTGTAATCGTTTTTCTTTAGCTCCAATGACAATTACCTATTATCTTTTTAGTTTACCTGGATAAAGTTGTTGCACATCCAGTAAATCTCTAAAATGCATTTACAATGAGCCTGTACAGGGCCTCGGTCTCCTGGTGACATTGTAATATATATATATGTATGTCATCGGCATAGCTATGGCAACTTATTTTATTATTAGTGTGTTGAGATGTTAAACAGAAGAAGTCCCAGGATGGAATCTTGGGGAACTACACATGTAATTCAGCTCAGATGTGAAGTTTCCTATTGACATGATGTTTTGAACTAGTTTAGTACAGGTCCAGAAAGACCGGCCCAGTTGTCCAGTTGTTTTGAGTAATATATTGTGGTCAACTGTATCAAATGCAGCACTGAATTTCAGTAAAACTAAGGCTCTGCCTGTTGTCAAGCAAATGTCATTAAATACTTAGCACTGAGGTCCCGTTTACACATAGGCGGGTATTTACAAAAACGGATATTTCCCCCCTCTACGTTTTGAAAAAATGCGGCGACGCACACCGTACGGCGCGCATCGGCGCGTACCCTACGCCGTAGGCTCTGCGTCGATTTAACGCGGGACCATAATTCAGGCTTTACTTCCAAGACGGAACGAGAGTCTTTCGTTTGGAGTGACAGAGAAGTGGAGTTACTTTTAAGTGTGATTTTAGAATATAAAACAGGTAAAATACAAGAAAATATTGACGGTGATCAAACAAATTGTAAACACAGGTCGCACACATGACGCTGGTGACGTTTCTGTTGCATAATGTGACGTTCTGAAGCCTAAATCTCAGTTTTCCTCTGTTTAGACGCAAACGTGAAAACAGAGTTTTTGAAAATCTCCACTTTGGCCGGAGTTTTCAGAAATTATCGTTTTTGGTGACTTTGAGCTCCGTTTTCGTGTAAACGAACGGCCAAAACGCATGAAAAGGCCTCCGTTTTTGCTCCGTGTAAACGGGGCCTGAGACTGTGCTGACCAGTCTAGTAGTTCAGTTCACATAAGATTTCCTCCAAGTCTTTGCTATTCATAGGATAAAATGGTGTCATTGTGTTTCCACCGGTTTTCTGTTGACACAGTAAATCCTGAACCTGCTGCTGATGTACCAACTGCTTGTCTTATATTTTGGATATCATCTGTGAAAACGTCATGCAGGCCATGGTGGAATGAAATTCAGTTGCCACTGGCACAGGAGGGTTTGTTAGCTTGTAGTAAATAAGGCCTCAGGATTATGACTGTTTTTGGTAATGATGTCAGAGAAGTACGACTTCCTTGCATTCCTCAGTTGTAAATATATAAGAAGTTTCACTTTATAGATGTCATAATGAACCTGGAGATTTGTTTTTCTCCATCTGCACTTCTAGGGATAACCTTCACCTTAATGGGAGCAATAGCATCCATAAGATTTACCATTTTAGCTTTTAGGCTATTGACGAGCTTATTAACTCAACCCACGGACAGGGCAGGTGTTAGAGAAAGGATCTGGTTAATGATCTCACTGCCGTTTTCAGTTTTACACTGTTTTGTGATCACTGCTATTGAAACACTTGTTTACACTAAAATTCTACTCTCGAAGAAAACACAGGAAAGATCAGACGGGCTCACACCAGACATGGTAACCTTTGAAATGCTCGGACCCTTAAAGATCAGCAAACTCAGAGTGTATGGCCTAGGGCTGGGCGATTGTGACCTCATGTCAACATCACGATTAAACAAAGATTATTTTACATGTGCATACCCCCAAACAAAAAAATAAATAAAATCAACACATACACAAAAAAACAACACACACACATTTAATGTTATTTGTTGAATGCCAATGAGACTCAATGAGAACAGCTGCAGTGTTATTTTGTCCTAACCAAGTTCCAGTTATAAAACCAGCCTGTGTTCAGTGATAAAATCATTAATTAAAAATGTTTTCCCAGCTAAAGACCTCAAATTTAATAAAGCCAACTTAAGTGTTTTAGAGGTATAATTTGCCCCCTCGTGTTTGGGAGCAGTCTGTGACACAAAAGGTATGTTTACTTTATTGAAAGATATTTTAGAGTGCAACTCTGTTTTGATTGGGGCCACATTTCTCCTGTCACCGAAAAGTACAGACATTTTAAAACCTTCTGATAAACAGGGTCCCAGCGTGTCCTGGGAAAAGTCATAACTGCTGTGATCCTCACAGCCAAGACCCTTGACACAGACTACATGACATTGGCGACAAGGATGGAGCTGACAGTCCCACTGCTTTCTCCCTTCCTGGCTCTCCCGGGTGACCCACCAATTCCGTGGCCCCGCTGACATGAGTCGTTTGACACCTACATCACCCTTCTGGGCTTACGGACATTATTAGGGCCCGAGCACTGACAGGGCGAAGGCCCTATTGTATCTGTAGGATTTTTTTTTTTTCATTGTTTTTTTTTTTCCTCCTCCTTCCAACGAAATGAGGGCCTTTTTGTCCCCCTAAACGTGTCCCAAAAGTCACCAAATTTTGCACGCAAGCCAGGCCTGGTGAAAAATTTGATATTTAATGGTTTGCATCAATGGGCGTGGCCTAATGGCTCAACAGCGCCCCCTTGAAAACTTTGTGTCTCAAGCCAAAAAGTGGCCCCTTTAGGGGGGAAGGGACCCTCCTGCCGAAGGCCAGCTGGGCAGAACAGGAAAAGAGAGATCAGACAGAGAGAATGCAGAATAGAGAAAGGAGACACAGACACAATGGTAGGTTGGTGTACTTCAGGGTTGACTATATAACTGTAAACAGATTACAATGAGTGTGTTACACCAGTCCTTCAAAACGTGTACTGTAGAGTTGGATGGTGTGGGCTTGCCACTACTCCCGAATACAGTGACAGTACAGCAGTTTTTCCAATTTTTTTCCCATACTAAAACTACTTGCCTTGCTCTGCTTTCTGCTTTCAACCAACATCCCCTCCTTAACCCTTTGTTTAAAGCAATGATAACTGTCTGTTCCTGTGTTATTGCAATTTGAAAAAAAATATTTGTTTAAGGTAAACGGAACATTCAAAACCTTATTTGTGTGATTAATTTTGTGTTAACTATGAAAGCCTTTTGATTTATTGTGATTAAAAGTGTTTAATTGATGGACAGCCCTAAGTTAACGCGTTAACTTAAAGGGGACCTATTATGAAAAACAAGTTTTCTTTTGCTTTAACATATATAAAGTGGTCTCCCCTCAGCCTGCCAACTCAGAGAAGGAGGAAAGCAACTAAATTCTGCAGTGTCTGTACAGCCGCCCGGATGATCCGTCCAGCGTGATGTGGATCTACGAGCCATTCAGATTCTGCTCCCTTTTGTTACGTAACAACGGAGCGATGCGTGAAACCACGCCCACAACTAACTCTGGCCGGAACAACAACAACTCCGCCGGCCGGAGCTTCAGCCATTTTTTTGTAGCGGTGTATCGCGTCATTCAGGCAGCCAATCAGCACAGAGCCTCATTATCATAGCCCCGCCCACTCAGAATCCCGCATAGAGAATGACGATGATAAAGACATGGTTTAGAGGCTGAATTTTTTAAAGACATTGAAGGCCTGTTTAAAATAGGTATTAGATGCCATAATAGGTCCCCTTTAACGTCCTCTTAAAGGTATTGTGACATCATTTTTAACATGCTTTTAACACTATTAAAAGTCTTGGCCAACATCCCTCAAATGTGTCTAAAAGAGTGTAACAAGAAAAACTTCACTCTAGTACTCCATTCCTGGCTTTTTATTACAGTGTTTTTTTGCGCCGTGAAAAACGGGTCCTTTTTCCCCTTTCCTGTCAATCATTGCTCCGCTCCTCCTCCCAACCTCCTCCAACCAACCGCTACACACTTCTGCCGTCTTCACACACACACGCGCGCACACCGACCACAAACACCGACACACAGCCCAGACAGGGCGACTACAGCCCGAGGATGAAGTCCAACCGGGACCAGAGGACCGGGACCGCAGCTCCCCGCGAGCAATACGCTCACAGCGGTGTCTGAGAGTTAAGCCGGGGGCCACAGGCGAAGCATGCACGGAAAAGCAGCGGGGCGAAGCAGACAGTCCACAGCAAACAATCATAAAAATAAAGGCATGCAAGCAGCAGTGTCTCCTTATCTTAAGTCCAGTCAGTGGCCGCGGGTCTTCTTAGCAGTTCTCCTCCGGTGATTAGAACAGAAGAGGCTCTAACAGCTCCGTGTTAAGCCTGATTTATGGTTCCGCGTTAAATCGACGCAGAGCCTACGCCGTAGGGTTCAGCGTACGGTACGCGTCGCCGCGTAACCCTACGCCGTAGGCTCTGCGTCGGTGTAACGCGGAACCATAAATCAGCCTTTATGGTGCACTGGAGAGGAGAGGAGGCAGGGATCTGGGTGGAGGGGGCGGTGATTTAGCGGGCCCTGACGTCACGGCCCGCCACCAAACCAGGTGCGCCGTTTTTGCACAGTTATGCGGAAAATCCCAGAAAGCACACAATACACTGAATGTTAAAAGTTCGTTGTTTTTTGGGTGTAATTGATGTCAAGACACCCAACAAAACACAAAAAATCAAGAAAAATGTGTTTTTCATGTCACAATACCTTTAACAGCGACAATTTTTTTTAACGCACGATGTACGCGCAGGATAAAGAAGAAAAAAAAAGAAACGCGCATTCTATAATTTCTGGCGGTCGACGACACCCGTAGCTCCCACCCCCCCACCCCTCATCGGAAGCAGACAACGCTGGATAGGAGGAGATATTTTCTGAGCCCTTTATTTTCCTCCATATGAGGTTAGACATTTACATGGAAAATTTAACTGACCAATGCACTTCTTGTACAATGTTTGTGATGCATATGGTCCATTGTTTTACAATGAGATGCTTAAAAAAAAAAGGAATCTTAAGTTAGTCTTTAAGTGTAAAGTTGGGGACTACATTGTGTTTGTATTTATGAAGGAATGTTACATTCAGGTCAAACGCTTTTTTTGTGGAAAGTTGAATAACATTGGCATAAAGCAAGCATCTCATGTTGTTAACAGTATTAAAAACATTAAAAAAAATACCTTAAGGTAATTTAGAGCAGCAAAAAAATGTGTGAATAAATGTGCGATTAATATGCGATTAATCGCGAGTTAACTATGAACAACATGCGATTAATCGCGATTAAAAAAATGTATCCTTTGACAGCCCTCTATATATATGTATGTGTGTGTGTGTGTGTGTGTGTGTGTGTGTGTGTGTGTGTGTGTGTGTGTGTGTATGTGTGTACATAAAGAGCACCCCAACTACAGCATCATTTTAATCTATTAAAATGAAACAGTAAAACATTTTGGTGAATGTTTGCTTGTGTTTATTCCTGCCATTATGAGTCCATCTTGGGAGCAAAACAACACAAATGTCTGAAACTCAGGCGGTACTCTGGCTGTGTAAAACAGTTGGAACTCCCAGTAATGAGTGAAGCAGATGCACATAATGTAAGACAGGCTGCCACTATTTCAGATTGTCCAGTAATGTGAACTTATGAATATTTTACAATATTAAAGCTCCATCCAGCATAAATTTAAATACAGAAAAGATAGATAAATAAATCCTCTATTTTCTGTTGTGTTCTTCAAGCAAAAAGGCCTTATCTGGTTGTCATTGTAGTCATTAGATTACATTCAAATTATGATACAATAGTAATAGTGTTTATGCCTGTAAAATACAGTGCTAAGCAATTTTTCCCCATTGTGTTTGTCTCTACAATGTTATCTGTTAACACATGACACACTGTAAATGGTTGTGAGCAGCAAACTTATGTTTGTACCACCTGGTAGTTCCCATCTCTTGAGACTGCTGACGAAAGGGGAGTCATCCACGCCTCCAGGAAAAATAAACCTCGCCATTAATTCACAACCCCAAGGCAACTTAGTTCTCTGTTCATGTATCTTCACTGCCATGCAAATCCAAAATTCTAACATGTACAAGCAACAAATGAGACGCTGAACACACACACACGCACACACACGCACACACACGCACACACACGCGTGTATATATGTATGTATGTATATATATATATATATATATATATATATATATATATATATATATATATATATATATATATATATATATATATATATATATATATATATATGTGGCAGGGTGGAGGAGCAGCCACTCAGCCGATTGGGCACACCTGTGCCCAATCGTGGTGGTGTGATTGAATAAAGGAGCTCCTGCACTAAACCCTGTGTCCTCTTTCCTGTCGGTCGGCCCCAGTGGCAACGAGCTTGCTACAATATATATATATATATATATATATATATATATATATATTGTGGAAAAAAACATCAAAAGCTCTTTAATCTGTTATTTCCAACTAGGTGAATAACTGTACTGAAACTGAGTGTCTAAGTTACCAAGAATAAGACTTGAAAAATGATCCAGTTTTCAGTAGATTTATTTAAACAATTGCATGCAAAAGGGTCAGAACATACATCAGGCGTCTCGATGCAGAATGACAATGAAACCAAGGAAGCATACTGATTTTAAGTAACAAAGGATGATACAGTATTTGTATATATATACACACACACACACACACACAGAATATGGCGGTTCAGTGGTTAGCACTGTTACTTGTTTTTATATGTTTTTAGATTCTTATTTAAATATAGATCACATTTATAATTTTGTATCGATAAAAAGAGGTTTTTACAGTTTGATAATATTCAAATAAGGGTTCTGAAATTAGCATCAGTTAATGTACCTCATTAATTATATTAATCCTCAAATCATTGCAAAATAGCCAGCCTTTAGTAATCGAGGTAAGGTGGCATTTAAACAGCTTTGCTTGTTCCTTCTGCCCATTAGCGACTATGTGGATCATAGTCCAACCCCATCTATGGGGTTGGACCTTATCCGCTCTTGCCAATATGGCATCACTAAAAGCTTTAAATTATCAGCTTCAAATCTACTCTAAGATGTATTTACAATGTCTAGCAGCTCTGAGGACATGCAATAGTCTTAAAAAACCCTGTTGGCAGAGTATCAAGGCAGCAAGTGGTGGAAGTGATGTATGATGTCATTCAGGTTCGTATGAGTGATGGGACAAAATTGTGTAATGGATTCTTTCAGTGGCACATATCCTGCATTTAGCATAGGAGCACTGACTTTCTGAATTTTGTCAGTGAAGAAAGAGGCAAACAAAGGCAGGCATGGTTGGATAGAAGTTCAGGGTCCACTGACTCCGGGGGCCTGTCAGTCAACAAAGTGCGCGCATTATTGTTGTTTTTAGCAATGATATTACAAAAATGTCATTGCTTTGTAATTCTCACCTCTGTATTATACAGTATGTGCTCAGTCTCTATTTATAAACCTGTAATTTGGTTTTCTAGCATCTGCATTCAGCTTTTGTAACAGCTTTTTCAGTTCGGACCCTTGCAGCATTTCTACGGTGAGGTTTCTTTTTAGTGATCACCTTCACCTTGGTGAGAGCAATGATCAATAATACTAATGATTTTACCACTAAATGTATCCATACGCTCATTAACTGAATGTGAGTGGAGGAGGGGTGAGGAGGAGTAGGGTTTGTCGTCTGTACAGTCTACAGCTTAATACTTTGTTACTCAAAACAAAAAAATTAGGAAAAAATGGCTTGTTAATTCCTTGTCCATGTACTTATCTTTAGGAAACTGGAATACTGTAACACTGTCCTTACAAGTCTCCCCAAAAAGTGCATCACACAGCTCACCTTACTCTCTCCATTTCAGCGTATTCCCTCTAAGTGGATGGAACAGGGAAACTGCAGTCCGTGCATCGATTTGGCACAGGTTTAACACCCGATGCCTTCTCTGATGCAACCCCACAAACATGGACACACACACACACAGTCAAAATTAGGGACAATTTTGAATCATCAAATACCCTGCATAAATGGTCTATGTAAAGCACTTTGAACTGCCTTATAGAGCTCTGGACCCCAGCTTAGCTATTTTGTTCACAACGCCATTGTGGCAGGAAAACGAACCGTTCGTGCAAGTCAGAATTTACGGTGTAATTATGAGCTTCCAAGCATCCAGGTTGACCACGCATTACAACCAAAAAGATAAAGAAAAATAGGTTGCTAAACTTAAAAGACTTAATATTACTGACCCTTACAAAGATCTAGTACTCTAGTACTTTTTAAAGCATCGCAACTGCAACGGAGCTGCCAGACCTCCAGTATCCCGACATCTACAACTACCGGATCAACTTCCTTTGTCCTACTCCAGAATTTTCTAAAAGAATTACAAACGCCTGGAGGGGTATAAATGGACGTTATGCCCTGGATTTGTGAACAACATTCAGCTTTGGAGTCTTTCAGCAAAGGATTATTTTATCATTACTAGAAGGGTAAGTGGCACTCCATTCATTTAATTAACAAAGGCGCTAAATAAAGGCACACCAACACAGTGCAGGCTAGTGCAGTCGGCATGTTAATTAGAATCAAATGTTACTGTGGTTTTCACCGCATAAATTAGACTTTGTTTACTGTGTGAATGAAAATTAATACTTTTTGGTGAGTCATTCACAAAGACTAAATGACCCTCAGTTGAAGGCATGGATAGTTGTCAGGAAGGATGGTGTTTTGCTTGGAGCCCACTGCAACTGCACAGCTGGATTCGGTGAGAGCTGCTCACATGTGTCAGCTGTCTTGTTCCCACGTTTTCTGGCATGAATCCATTTATCTTGCCTCTCTGGATCTTTAGGAATCCAATAAATGTTCTGTTTCCCTTTTTCTAACATTCTGGCTTCCCAGTCCACAACAGGTATCGGATATTGTTACTATCGTTTATCGGCGCAGAAACTTCGTTCTCACCCTCTTCAGGCTTACTGCCAATATGTAATTGTTTACATTCTAGATTGTTGCATGCTGGGAATTCCGACATCATGGTCCTCAGCTCTATACATGATGCGCAATACAAATAAACCTGCCCAATGCTGTTTGCTGATGTAGGCTAGGCTGTATCACATCCATATGATACAGCTAAGAGCTAAGCTAAGCTAAGATTCTTGTGATTCCAGCAATATAAACCATTTCAGGTTATAATCATAGCAGCTGGTACATATCGACACGACAAACAAACAAAGAAAGATTTGTGCAGATGACGCAACTTACCCTTTGAGGCTTCTGGAACAGTCCAGGCAAAAATATTCCCACAAAAATCATCTGGTTACATTCAGAAAAGGTCCAGTAGATCCTATCCAGTAAAGTATTTAGTCCAAAATACATTATTATACCAGTAAATATCCACAAACAGCCGCTCTTCATCTCGACTGTTGTCGGAAAAGCACGTGTTGTTATGTTTACACGTCTGTAACTCCGTCCTGCACGTTTTCAGACGGGAGACTGCGATGGTAAAATGGAGCGTACGGCTCTCCTTTGATTGACAGGTGATCCGGCAATACAAGAGCTTCCTGCCCCCTCATAGCGAATGAGCGCCTGTGTTGGGGTGGGACGAGCACGTCCGGCTTTTTGTCATGAGAAAAACGTAGGAAATTGCAGCAATCGCCCAGAAGATGGTGCAATTGTATAGCCAACAAAATGCTGAAACCAACGATGTAGGCCTTGAGATTGTATGTTCAACGGTTCAAAAGTTATGCCCGTGGGACATTATTGTTATAATAAAAATCTTTGTAAGACATAGTCTTACATGTGTAAAATACTCATTTTTTGTGGTATTGTTATCAAATTTGAACTTGCACTAGATAAGGCTTCAGGCTGTGGTCTCAGTGTGTTTTGCAGCTAATAAGGACACAGATTCACTCATCTGCAGACATCTGATTACAAAATATCCGGCTGAAATAAAAACCTTGTATGTCAGTGTGTTCAAACTGAGATTACTGAATAATAGTAGTAGTTACAGTGATTCTGACCTCATAACCTCAAAACCTCATAGTGTTACCTTTCAAAAGAGACCTAAATCTTCTCTGTACTTCAAACGGTTCAAGAACAGCTTTCAATTTACTTTGGTTAAGCCTTGGATAGGCGTTTTGGGCGATTTTTACAGCAGTGGGAACAAGTTGAATGTTCATTTATTATAGAGGTGTGGTTTTTGATAGAGGTCATTGAGCTGTGTCACCATATATTTTCAAAATTCTTCTCATTCTCATACATTACTTCATAGTAATGTATGAGACTACATAGCATCACCCATTTCACTTTAGAGATAACATGATGTTTTAAGTGATACAACAGTTGGGTTGCTTAGTAAGATACATGAGTTTTTTGCACAAACTATTGACTTTGTTGCATGTACTTTGGAAATATATTAATATCAGCATCACATTTCACTTCTACCACCTTATTTCAATTATGTTTCCACCAAAACTGTATGCGCACCCACCCTCAGCTTCAATTACGGGAGAAAATCTCTTCTGCCAGAGAGAGGTGGAAAGCTGTGTTAGAGATCCTCGTTGCGAAGCCGCTCTGCATTGGTCATTAGCTTCCTACTGGGTGCAGCAGCACGCATGGCCTCCCAAGCTGGCAAACATCTTCACAGCCTCCATTCCTCAGCAAGCACCTCTCCACACACACACACACACACACACACACACACACACACACACACACACACACACACACACACACACACACACACACACACACACACACACACACACACACACACACACACACACACACACACACACACACACACACGCCACGCAAATTCCCCATAGTGCTCCTCTATTAAATTCAGCATATTACATGTCGAAAATAGAAAAAAAAGAAACTTATTCCTCAATATTTCCCTTGCTAGCATATACGTTTAAGCAGCAATATTAACAGCATGTCCACAGAAATTTTAGTATTGCAATTAGCTGTTGCTTTTCACACGGTAATGAATAAAATGCTGCATCTCTGCATTGCCATGTGATTTCACAGCAATGTGTCTGCAGTTTGATGGAAGCCTTAGCAGATTTCCCTCCTGCCAGTTGGCCTCCTGCTGTTCTCGGAAATTCCAGGCAGAAGATTGCATCAGCATATTCAACATAACAGGGAATGTGGGCAATGAGGCCTGCATGACTTTTGCAATGACTTTTACTTGTGAAGTGAAGACCGATTTTAAGAATTCTTTGCTTTGACAAGAGTTGGGTCAAGGCTCTGAATGGCCTTTACCATTTCAAAAGACCCGACTATTGATTCTTTAAGATGCGGAAAACCATGTCAGATAGATGGACAGCACAGGATTTGCTCCTCACTGTGACATCTTGCAGTTTTATTCAGTTCTCACTTTGGTTGATGTTTGCCAGGGAAATCTATTAATATTCATTTGAATTGTATTTTTGTGGAGACATTCAACAGTGGTGTAATGGACTGGTAACTTTGCTGTGCACCCTTCAAGCGTTGGGATAGGCTCCAGACGACCCATGCACCCTGGAAGGGACGACGTGAGTACATATAGTGGATAGATAACTAATAAAAGTTAAACAGTGCAACCAAAGCAATACATGCTTTTGTGTATCCTTCACTTTGCCTTTGATGAAACTATTTTGTCTCTCAGAATGCCATTAATGGACAACATTCAAATGTAGGAATATCCCAGTCTGACTTGATTTGATGTTGAGAACAATCCACTAGAAAAGTTTTCATATACACTTATTTCAAGTGAAATGGTTAAAGTAAGCTGAATACTCTCAAGACCTTTGAACAATGCAAGTCATCGGGTTTGTTTGTTGAAATATCTGAGGCCTTCAGTTTTTTTAAATACAAATAAATAAAGTGAAATGACCATTCTGTTGTTGTGCGTCGCCCATGTGAAATCTGGACTTATAAATGTATGAATATTTTGTGATTTTGAGGACCTGTAAAACCAGACTTTGCCCCTTCTTCCTGAAGTCCTGCGACCCCCTGCTGCTAACTCCTGGTTATCTCGGCCTGGGTCGAGATAGTCCGTTTACGACCCCCACGGCATGACCGGAGATCAAAACAAGGACCCAGCAGGGTTTCTGCCAGGGAAAACAGACTTCCTTGGGGTTTTATGACACCTAAGCAGGGGTCGGGAAGCAGCGGAGCCCTAAAACCAGGCCTCTTTGGACAGACACAAAACCTACCAGCAACCCCCCCAGCCTGGAACTGGCTTTAATGTGCCTCATAAAATGGCGACCGTGCCATGAACCACAATCCCAGCATGCCTTGCGGGATGGGGCGGCGCCTGAAAGCGCGCGCATCCAATCGCAATGAGGCACCGATGACGTCACTGCAGCGCGCGTAGGATCAAAACCCCTGCCGCTGCTTCTCTCTCCTCTTCCGATCACCCTCTCATCCGAGCTGGATCGTTTGGCTCTGGGCCAAGATCCCATCTCCCTTTCTCCCCCCGGCTGGGGGGAGGTGTAAGGCCCCATCGGGCCGCTCCGGTGGACCTGCAGCCCGTTGAAGCCGCGGTGCACGGAGCCGCCCCCATCAGCTCCCGGTCTCAACTTTTCATCCAGAGTCCTGCTTCACGTGTCCCCGGTCCCTGGGAGCTGGAAAGGGGGGGGAAGCCGCTCCGAAGCTCGGCCCCGGCCCAGGGTGAGACCCGTTCTTCTTTCCTAACCTCTCTCTCTGCTCTTAAAACTTCACCTGAAAGGACCTGTGGACAGCCTGCCCCGCGCAGAACCGAGACGCATCCCGCTGCCCGTCCCGGGGCCACGCGCTCAGGCCGACGGGCACCAGCACTCAGAAGAAGTAGACTGGCCCCGCGCGCCCCCGAGACGACGTGATAGCCTCCGGACCGGAGCTGGAGCGCCGGCTGCTTCAGCTGTACCACCGTCCTCTCGTGATTCCAGAGTCAGGAGGAGGAGCGGGAGAGGCGGGAGGACTCTCTGGGATCGGACTCCGACCAAAGACCCGGCAGGAACCCCTGATCGGCACCCGGAGACCCGAGGAGGCGTGAGGTTTTGAGACCTGGGTGTATGAGTTTAACTGGGAGTGTTACAGAGCTAAATCTGTGTTCAGAGCTGAGATTACACCACCATCATTATAAGGACTGTTTTCATTAATTTGTAGTCACTACTTTCTGCTAGTCATTCATGTTTTAAAGCGCTGTTTTCTGCAGTTGATCACGGTTTAACACCGGGATCACCATCCGTTCTAATTGCACGTGGCCAAGAGGGCGCGTCCATCTTTAAAAGACCACAGGAGCCCCGTTTGAACTGTAGATGTTCTGTATCTTCGTTATTATTGCTTGATTTCTTTTCTTTTTCATTCCATGCATTTAACGTTTATGTTTCATTTTATTGATTGTTGTTTTTCTAGTTAATTAATTGTTTTATGGATACTTAAGCCATTTCTGCCATCAGATTTATTTGGGTGTTGCGTTTATCATCTTTTGACACCCGTATGTAAATAAATTCTGATTGATTTCTTTATGAGTGGTTGTGTTATTTCATGCAAGATTTGGTCACAAATTGATTTGTTTAAGCAGAGCCTAGTGTTCGGATATCACGCCTTCACTGTTATTCTGTAAGATTTGCTGTTCTGCAGGATAATTCAAATCATAATGAGACTGATTTTCTGCTGTTAGTTATCGAATTCCACCGGAAGTAAGGCCCCGGCGGTGGTGCCCCTACGAGAATTATCATTTTTGATAATACAATTTGATAAATAGTCAACTTTATTAATTATTAATAATTCTTTAATAGAATTATCATTAGCCTTGATAACTGGACAGCCAAGCTACCTTGAGTTGCACAACATAAATGGCGCCCCAGCGTGAGGCTCTCTCGAAACGATATTTGTGACCAGTTTGTATGAAATAACAGAACATTAATTTTGATCGGGAAAGAAAATATTTTTATTTTTCTTCCCCCCTCATTATCTGATTCCTACGGTTATTTTAAAACATCCCTGTTCTAATGGCAACCTCGCCTCACTAAAGGGTGATTGCTTTGTTAAGTTCTTTAATTTTATTAATTTGAACTTTTATTTTTCATCACACGATTATTAATCTTGTGATTGATTTCCTCTGCAACCTTGCTTCACTGAAGGTAATGGTTGGGTTTGCTTTAAGTTCTGTTAATTTTATTAACCTGAACTTTTTCTATCACTCAATTTTGTGAATCTGTTTGAGTAATTTCCTTTTGCAACCAGGTTCCATGGAAACTAATGGTTGGCGCGCTGTAAGTTCCTGATTTTATTAACCTGAACTTTTATTGATGGATCACTATTTTATTAATCTCTGATTAATCCCCTTTTGCAACCATACTTAACTGAAGGTAATGGTTGACTTAAGTTCTTTAATTCCATTAATTGAACTTTTGCTGATTACCCCATGTGAGTTATTAATCTGCTCAGATTAATCTCTACTGTGTTTTAAGTTGAATCTTTAATTTAAAGTTATTTAAAGATTCCTCCCTTTTTATTCACTTTATTAATTCCTTTCAGTTGGTTCTTGCTTCTAAGGTTATAACCAATACCCCAGTCTCTCAGGGTTTGTTATCGGTTTAATTTCTTCTAATCTGGGTGATAACGTGAGCTGACTTCGTTAATAAGTGTAATCTCTTGCCAGAATCCCAAGCGAAGCGCTGGGGCCTGGATCGTGAGCTGAGGTGTGGTTATTAATGGCAGAGAGCTCATCGCAGTGGACGGAGAACCAGGAGAGGTGACCAGGCTGATGCAGATGGACCGACAGGCAAGTCTGTTCTTAGGCTGGACCCAAAAGTGGTGAGCCCGGTCATCTCATCCCCTGAGCCCCCTGGTCAGACGCCACCATGAGTAAGCCAAAAATTAATTACCCGAAAGGAGCTGCGGCCCTTCCCAGTTTTCACTGTTACTGACGCTGAAGAAGCAGCTCAGCGTCTTCTTAAAGTAAACCAGAGGAGAACAGATCACGATTAACAACCAAGGCGCAGACGCCGTACCTCAGAGCGAGGGGGGTCCCACGTTTGACCTTTTTTAGCAAAAGAACACTGAACAGCTGCATTACCTTGTATGCAGCGGCCCCCTCACAATTTTTCTGACCCAGAAGTGGAAGCCCGCTCCACACCTGAAAGGGGGGTAGGATACTTTGGGGCGTTAAAAAAAAAAAAAAAAAAATTCACGCCTACACACAATTTCCAGGCTTCCATAGCCGACATAAGTTAATTTGTGTGTTTTTGTCACCTAGCAATTAATCAAAGAGTGGTTAAATTGTTGGTTTTGATTTTAGGTACAGTGTACATACTGAAACCTAACTAACCCCTCCTTTTATCTTTCATCTACCGCACTTTAAGAGTGATATCACTGTGTTAGGTAAATGAATGATGTTATTGCTTTGAATATGTTTTTCTTTTCATATTTTTGTGCATTGCTCGCCTAGTGGACTAACCAGGCTAGCCTCACGCCCCCAACCAGAGTTTATGACCACATGGACTGGTGCACCGTTGTTAGATTCGACAACCAGACCCTGCATTCCGGTTTTCGATTCGAAGGGGGGATGTTGTGCGTCGCCCATGTGAAATCTGGACTTATAAATGTATGAATATTTTGTGATTTTGAGGACCTGTAAAACCAGACTTTGCCCCTTCTTCCTGAAGTCCTGCGACCCCCTGCTGCTAACTCCTGGTTATCTCGGCCTGGGTCGAGATAGTCCGTTTACGACCCCACTGCATGGCCGGAGATCAAAACAAGGACCCAGCAGGGTTTCTGCCAGGGAAAACAGACTTCCTTGGGGTTTTATGACACCTAAGCAGGGGTCGGGAAGCAGCGGAGCCCTAAAACCAGGCCTCTTTGGACAGACACAAAACCTACCAGCAACCCCCCCAGCCTGGAACTGGCTTTAATGTGCCTCATAAAATGGCGACCGTGCCATGAACCACAATCCCAGCATGCCTTGCGGGATGGGGCGGCGCCTGAAAGCGCGCGCATCCAATCGCAATGAGGCACCGATGACGTCACTGCAGCGCGCGTAGGATCAAAACCCCTGCCGCTGCTTCTCTCTCCTCTTCCGATCACCCTCTCATCCGAGCTGGATCGTTTGGCTCTGGGCCAAGATCCCATCTCCCTTTCTCCCCCCGGCTGGGGGGAGGTGTAAGGCCCCATCGGGCCGCTCCGGTGGACCTGCAGCCCGTTGAAGCCGCGGTGCACGGAGCCGCCCCCATCAGCTCCCGGTCTCAACTTTTCATCCAGAGTCCTGCTTCACGTGTCCCCGGTCCCTGGGAGCTGGAAAGGGGGGGGAAGCCGCTCCGAAGCTCGGCCCCGGCCCAGGGTGAGACCCGTTCTTCTTTCCTAACCTCTCTCTCTGCTCTTAAAACTTCACCTGAAAGGACCTGTGGACAGCCTGCCCCGCGCAGAACCGAGACGCATCCCGCTGCCCGTCCCGGGGCCACGCGCTCAGGCCGACGGGCACCAGCACTCAGAAGAAGTAGACTGGCCCCGCGCGCCCCCGAGACGACGTGATAGCCTCCGGACCGGAGCTGGAGCGCCGGCTGCTTCAGCTGTACCACCGTCCTCTCGTGATTCCAGAGTCAGGAGGAGGAGCGGGAGAGGCGGGAGGACTCTCTGGGATCGGACTCCGACCAAAGACCCGGCAGGAACCCCTGATCGGCACCCGGAGACCCGAGGAGGCGTGAGGTTTTGAGACCTGGGTGTATGAGTTTAACTGGGAGTGTTACAGAGCTAAATCTGTGTTCAGAGCTGAGATTACACCACCATCATTATAAGGACTGTTTTCATTAATTTGTAGTCACTACTTTCTGCTAGTCATTCATGTTTTAAAGCGCTGTTTTCTGCAGTTGATCACGGTTTAACACCGGGATCACCATCCGTTCTAATTGCACGTGGCCAAGAGGGCGCGTCCATCTTTAAAAGACCACAGGAGCCCCGTTTGAACTGTAGATGTTCTGTATCTTCGTTATTATTGCTTGATTTCTTTTCTTTTTCATTCCATGCATTTAACGTTTATGTTTCATTTTATTGATTGTTGTTTTTCTAGTTAATTAATTGTTTTATGGATACTTAAGCCATTTCTGCCATCAGATTTATTTGGGTGTTGCGTTTATCATCTTTTGACACCCGTATGTAAATAAATTCTGATTGATTTCTTTATGAGTGGTTGTGTTATTTCATGCAAGATTTGGTCACAAATTGATTTGTTTAAGCAGAGCCTAGTGTTCGGATATCACGCCTTCACTGTTATTCTGTAAGATTTGCTGTTCTGCAGGATAATTCAAATCATAATGAGACTGATTTTCTGCTGTTAGTTATCGAATTCCACCGGAAGTAAGGCCCCGGCGGTGGTGCCCCTACGAGAATTATCATTTTTGATAATACAATTTGATAAATAGTCAACTTTATTAATTATTAATAATTCTTTAATAGAATTATCATTAGCCTTGATAACTGGACAGCCAAGCTACCTTGAGTTGCACAACACTGTGATGCCAAATGAAAGCTTGCTGTTTAGATCCAAAGGAAATATTTGTAGCATCTATAAAGCTGTGATTGAGAGTTATGAAGAATTTACAAAGACAGAAGTCCATTTTCTTACCATCTAATTAAAGTGCATGCAACGTTTTTTCCACAGGATCTTCCTCTAATGCAGTAAATATAAAAAGAAGTCTAAAATTTTATCTAATTTGACAATCTATCTCCTGATTTTGCTGTTTCATGATAAATTTGTCTAATTATAACTACACCTTTGAAGATGTTGCTTAGCAACAGGGCTCAGACGCAAACCCTCATGTCCTCACAGAATTCTGTGAAATAAGCAACACTTGACACAACACAGCGGTTGATAGGGGCATGTGATGTGTTTTAATATGATGCACAAGTTCCATGGAGAACCAGAAACGTATCTAGAAAAACTATAATATCTTGGACATCAGGTCGACGAGTCTCTGAAAACTGACTTATCCTTTGTTTCTGTTCAGACTTTAAATGCAACTCATCTGAGTTCATTCGTTGTGATTCAGGTGTCTCTTTCACCAATACCCAAATCAAAGTGACAATAACCTTAAACATTATGGAACAGGACACCAAAATAGTAGTTTTCAAATCAGAAATTTAAACCAGATTCAGAAGTTAACTTTACCTATCATTGGTCGTATAGAAGTCTCTTTCATAATGTATACTGAACAAAATTAATTATTCTTTTACGTTTATTCCAAGGAAAACATTTTTTTCCATCTATTCGTGCCATAGCTGCACGCCTTAGCGGCCTGCCCCACTGGCATATATGAATAGTGTTGCCCAGTTAATATGGACCTCACTCATTCACCTGGTGGAATTCATGGTTTTATATTACTTTAACTGCTGTTTTTGTTTGTTTGTCTGTTTGTGTCTGAACTTATTGCAATTCAAGACATCCATGGCAGTTTTTTTGCAAATTTGTCCAGGCCCTTTTATATGTAAAATCATTTGGCTGTTTTTTTACACACCTCACTTCATGTGTTTTGGCTCAGAATGAATCTGCTGTTCTGTGCAGGTATGGATAAAATATTTTAGGATTCAGTTGGGAAATGCTTTAAACACTGTCTAACATTCCTACGATTTGTGAAACACAAATTTAGCCATAGCCATACTGAACTGATCACTCAAAGTAGCAAATTAAAATTGTTATACTGAGTTGTTTCAGAAGTCCAATCGTGTCCCCTTTTGGAGGCAAGAGGGGAAAATACTGACTAAGAAAAAGCTGTTAAGTCTTTCTGTGACAATTATTTTTGGGAATGCAACATGTATGAAACACAAATGAGGAAAGAGTTAAAATGATATAGGAACTCATACACATACACACACATAGCCACACAGACACACATGCACACTCACACACACACACACACACACACACACACACACACATAGCCACACAGACATATACATACACACACACACACACACACACACACACACACACACACACACACACACACACACACACATAGCCACACAGACATATACATACACACACACACACACACACACACACACACACACACACACACACACACACACACACACACATACATATATATATGTATGTGTGTGCGTGTGTATGCGTATATATATGTATATATATTAATGAGATAAATATATTAACAATGCACATATATATATGCTTTAGGTTCTTACCAGCATGGTATCAACCATTAATATGTGAGCAGACAAGTAAAAAAGAAAAAAACTTGATTAAAACTGTTGGACGCTCATTTTTTAATTACAAGCCTATAACACATTACAAAAAAAAGTTGGCACAGTGAAGCTTTTACCACTGGCACCAATGGCAACACCACACAGACATTGAGACTGAGGATACCAGCTCATGTGGATTTCAAATTTTAAATAATTAAATCTAAAAAGATGTTTTAAGGTTTGGGTAAGTCTGAACAAGAGTTCCTGTTTGTTCTGGCTTAAGGACGTCTCACATAGACGACTATATCTTTTAGGTACCACTCAGAATTGACAGACTAAATGAACACATAATAAAGCTGGCAGCCATGATGTTTACATATACAGTACCTGCTACAAGGGGAAACCTAATCCAACATTGAGTACACTTGTTTGATAGTCACTGTGGCATCGCTCCTTGTTAAATCTCTGCACACATTCTCTGGTTGGAACATAACAGGACTATAGGCAGTCTGGTCAATCCATGCCCTCGTCCTTGTCTTTCTCTGGATGTGCTGTTGTATCTTCTTGTTGGAAAAAAATGCATCAACATTATTGCAAAAGTTGTGGTCTTTAATATAACATATATTGTTCTAACATCTCCTTGAACCTTTTTCTGCATGAATGCTGCCATGACGTAAGTGTAGATGACTTTTACTGTAACAGAACCTGGCTTTTGGATGTTGCTGGTAACAATCTGGATGGTCCTTTTTCTTCACTGATTTGGGCCACACGGTGCCCCATTTTCTCCAACTTCATTTTCTGTGTTGACACGCATCTATTTTTGCAGTTCATAAAGTTTTCCCAAACTCTTCCCATGCCCACGTGTTTATATCAGTTGTTGATGACGGTTCTTGATGCAGTGCCAGCTCAGGGATCAGACATCTGAGAGATCAGAGCTTCTAGATTCATTTAATCGATTGATAAAATTACTCAGAAAATTGATTGATGAAATGTTAATTCAATGTTGAATTATGGTCAAAAATTATTGGTTTAAGGGCAACGATTGATGGTGGATCAACCATCTAACAATAATGCAATTCTAATGCCAACATCTAATGAATGTTGAATCAATGTATTCTGTTTTTCACCGATCAGGCTTCAACATGGGTTCAATGTTTCTGCCTAACCATAATTCAACGTTGATTCACTCATATTTTGCTATCTGGCGCTAGATCTCAGAAGGAAAGATACGTGCAAATCATTTCGTTTGTTGACAAAGTGGAGATCCCATGCTCATCTCTGTTCATTAGCAACTAAGCCTGCCATGGGCACTGCAACCCTAACCCTAACGCTAACTCAATTGTTTGAAAGAACGTTTGGTTACTTTGTAACCTTGGTTCTCTGAGTGAGAGACTATCTCTCCACTCCGTACATATGAAATATGTAACGGAGTGGAGAGATAGTCCCGATACGATAGAGAACTTCTTTACCCTTTCACTTCCTTACCAGCGCTAAATTACCCCTGTACCAACTTCTTTTGAATATTTTACCGAAATGAATGTGTATTACAAGAAATGATGGAAGAATCACCTAAATATCTTGGGGTTTGTAGCAAGTTTCGCTGCTACGGGGTCACCAGACAGGACAGCAGACACAGGGTTCGAGGAGAAATTATTAATCGTTTATTCGTGATCACACAGACGTGACTCAGCCAGGCACAGATCTGCCCGCAGCACCTTCAGCTCGGTTCCTGCAGCAGAACTCCGCTCTGCTTTCTTCCTCTGCAGGGCCCGCACCCTACTGAAATACACAGAGAGTGATTAGACACACCTGTGCACCATCAGCTGTTCCAGCCACGTCACCTGTGCGCCACTCCCCCGCACTCCCTCTCTCCCCTGCAGACCACGCCCCAATCCTGCACCCTGCCACAGGGTTCATGCAATGTTTGTAGATCATATGAACCTAAAGTCATAATGGGCACAACCATTTTTTTCTTCCCATATTTTATTATTTAAAGTTTCATATGGAGTTTTGATTTTAATGCTCTACCACAACATAGGAAGTTGAAAAAAAAGGTTCTGGTCGTTTCACATTTTTCTTTTAAGTCAGGTTGTTTATAACCCTGATCAATAGTAGAGGTGGGTTAGGTTGATGGGCAGTTGTTCAGGTCAGTCAAAAAGGAGAAAAAATTTGCAAATGAGAGCATTTCTCAAAAAACATCTGCAAAATGAAAATGCATCTATAGTGGGGCAGCATAGCTAAGCTATTGTGCATTTTGTGATACAAGCAACAAATTTGGCACAAATGTACATTGACATATGGCGAACATTTTCAGATATTGAGCCACTCGGAATTCTCTCTTCATGTCCGCCATATTGGAATTCAAAATGGCCGCCATTTAAAATCTAAATTTGCACTTATCTGTGGATCTAAAATTGCTATTGACTCGATTCTGGTGCCAAAATGTATGTTTTGGGGGACAAGGAATCCAATGGTAACAATATGCATTGCATATTTTTTACCACTGAGCCGCCATCTTGGATTTCAATATGGCCGCCATTTGAAATCTTCATTTTTGTTTATCAGCGGGTCTAATGCTGCTATTGACTTGATTCTGGTGTCTAAATGTATGTATTTGGGGGCAAGGAATTCAATGGTAACATTATGCATTGCATATATTTTATAGATATAGATATATTTATAGATTATAGATATTGATGCAGTCCATCTTGCACATGCTGCAGACATTGTTCGCCGTCATATATTCGGAGAAGCCAAGCCCTTTACAGGATTCCCTGAAGGGTGTCAAGAAGAATCTGTGCCACCGTTGCTGCTTGCACTAGTCAACATGATTCTCGAGGGACCCAGCATCAAGGACCAGACGAAAGACATTAACCCTGCAGCAATTACCGCAGCCCAGATACTGAAGTTCAACAGCGTCAACCACAAGCGAACTCGTGGCACGACATCGTCCACCTGTGTCAGACACAGTGTTGCACAAGAGACCCCACTTCCAACATACATAGGGATGATGTTGCATGCACATACACGCAAGAAAGAATTAGTCGACAGACTTTCACACCTTAGCTTAAGCATCTCGTATGACAGAGTGCTCCAGCTCTCAGCACAGATGGGCAACCGTGTCTGCAAACAGTTTTACAGAGAACAAGTGGTCTGCCCTCTAAATTTGCGTGGCGAAGTGTTTACAACTGCCGCTGTAGACAACATAGACCATAACCCCAGTGCAACAACATCAAAAGACTCCTTCCATGGTACCGGTATTTCTTTAATACAACATCCTTCTTACACTGGTGAAGGTGTGAATCGGAGCATCGTCGTTGCCGGAGATGCACGGTCCAAGACTGTCGCCCCCTTGCCGCACTATTATACTGACGTACCCCCCGTCTCTAGCAGCATCAAGGGGTCGCCTGTCACAGCTGCTAGAGTAGAGTCATTGGCCAGAGGAAACTTCCAACAGCAGACTCATGAAGAATACCAATGGCTAGGCAATGTAAAAAAGGTCCTAGAAGATAAAACTGGTACAGTAGACAATGAAAACACATCTTGGGCTGCATTTCACGCTAGCTGACAGCAACCAAATGCTGGATGCATCTGCCCCACGTCACTGCTCCCAC
This sequence comes from Cololabis saira, assembly GCF_033807715.1. Classification (NCBI taxonomy): domain Eukaryota; kingdom Metazoa; phylum Chordata; class Actinopteri; order Beloniformes; family Belonidae; genus Cololabis; species Cololabis saira. The sequence continues at coordinate 4,916,520 of NC_084591.1, forward strand.
TCTTCATGGAGTGTGCTCACACTGTAGCCATGATCCACCATTCAATGGACGTTGTGAAGAATGCTGTAGAACACATGAATCCTGGACAGACACCAGTGATCACCTTTGATCAGCCACTGTTTGCTTTGGCCAAGCAGATACAGTGGAAGTGGCCAGATAGTTATGGTGAAGACCACATAGTGGTGATGTTTGGTGATCTCCACATCGAGATGGCGGCACTGAAGACACTTGGGGACTGGCTGAAAGGAAGTGGTTGGGTGCAAGCACTGGTGCAAGCTGAGATTGCGACAGCGGGGACAGCAGACTCATTCTTGTGAGCATCTCATGTCTTGTGCACTAGAAGAGCCCATCAAGTGACTGCAGCAGCACTGTACATCCTGCAACCCCATGCCTACAACCGCTTCTGTTTGGAAAAAACCAGAGAAGCAGAGGTCCTTCCCGTGTTTGAAGACTGGTGTCGCCAGAGACGAGACAACATCCCCCAGTTTCGTTACTGGGCAACTGTCCTGGAACTAGAATTGTCGGTTCAAGTCTATGTGCGTTCTCTCAGACAGGGATCGTTTGTGATGTACATAGATGCTCTGACAGATTTGGTCCCCTGGTTTCACGCATTAGATCATACCCACTATGCTAGGTGGATACCAGTGCACCTGAAGGACATGGCCGAGCTAACTACCAAACACCCAAACGTAGCCAGCAAATTCAGCGAAGGTCACTTCACGGTTAAAAAAACGCAGAGGGTGTTCTCTTCAATCCCAACAGACCAAGCACATGAGCAGAATAATGCCTGTATCAAAGGAGACGGTGGCGCAGTTGGGCTTACTGACAACCCTAGTGCCCTTCGTCGCTGGATGGTTGCAGGACCAGAAGTTGCTAGGGTGATCGAAGAATTCCAAGACGGGAACCAATACTGTAGACGGCAAACAGCAGACACACGCCATCATGATCAGACTCCAAGTGTACAGGCCTCATTTGTGAGAGATGTCTCATCTCTCGTTGGTCAGCCGTTTTGAAATTCAATATGTTGGCTGATTTATAAAGATACACAATGCAGATTGTAACCATCAGATTCCTTTCCTCCCAAAACATACATTTGGACACCAGAATCGAGTCAAAACCAGCATTAGACCTAAAGATAATCTAAAATGTAGATTTCAAACAACTGCCATTTTGAAATTCAATATGGCGGCCTATTGGTACAAAATATGCGATGCAGATTGTTACCATTATATTCCTTGCCCCCCAAACATACATTTAGACACCAGAATCGAGTCAATAGCAGTATTAGACCCAAAGATAATCGAAAATGTAAATTTCAATCAACGGCCATTTTGAAATCCAATATGGCAGCTCATTGGTACAAAATATGCGATGCAGATTGTTTCCATTAGATTTCTTGCCCCCAAAAACATACATTTAGACATAAGAATCGAGTCAATAGCAGCATTAGACCCAAAGATAATTGAAAATATAGATTTCAGATGGCGGCCATTTTGAATTCCAATATGGCGGACATGAAGGGAGAATTCCGAGTGGCTCAATATCTGAAAATGTTTGCCATATATCAATGTACATTTGTGCCAAATTTTATGCTTGTATCACAAAATGCACAATCCTTTTGAAATTTTGAGCTAAACCGCCCCACTACTAAGTCAAGACACTGTAGTAGCAATGTAGGAAGTAGATCCTAAACATTATTGGAGCTGAATAGATATGTTTAAGTCAAACATTAAAAGAGGTAAAGCAGAGGTGGTCCTGGCTACTTTTGCGCCCTGGGCGAACTGTCCATCAAACGACACCCCAACCGCACCCCCCGCACCCCCCCCCCCCCCCGGTGCTGCGAAGAAAAAAAAAACACACCCCATAAATGCACAGCCATGTATCTTTCATAAATAAATGAATAAGACAAATGAATGAAATATAGTGTATAAAAAAATGTGTGTAAATTGCAAAAATCCTTCACACATTCAAATGTATAAGTAATGAATAAAATAAAATGAATAAATAAAAAAAATACACTTAGGCTTTCACATAATCTGAATTGAGTGCTCAGACTGTAGCAGATTTTTTAACCTGGCTCTTTCACCCTTTCACAACAGGTGTAAAGTGGTAAACTAGAATTTGACTTTTCTAGCCATCTTTGCAAATCATCAATTACATCATTATATGAAATCTGTTGTGCAACTGTATGATTGATGCTGATGATGGCAAGTCCAGAGAGACGCTCCTGTGACATAGTGGCCCTAGAGTATGTTTTCATAAGCTTCAGCTTGGAAAAACTCTGCTTCCTCTACTGTCACTGGAAGGTCAGACCAATTCTGAGTGCAGTCTTGTATCCCACACCTCCTCACACAGACTCACAGCCAAAATTACTTTTTTCCTCCATCTTGATCATCTCTGATCAACCCGCGGGTTTTTTTCACCCTCCACCACCTTCTCTCCTATTGGGCGCGCAGAGATGCCGTCACAGCGCGGCACAGTGAAATTAAAAAATGTTCAATCGGGGTGCAGGGAGACACAGTGCAACACCGCGGCAGCCAGTTAAAAGTCTAATGGGTGTCTGGATAAACTAGGATACAATAGCTTTAAATGTTCTAATTGAAGTGGCATTTGTATAATGGTATGTTGATCAAGGTGGAATAGAGAAAAACATTACTAAAAAATGAGTATTTAGTTTTCCATTAGAGAAAAAGGATTTGTGAAAATAAGAGATGGCCCTGTAATGATGTTCCAACCTTTTTATTCCCTTGAGAAGCGCAATGTCATGAGCATAGCCACAGCCTGGATGATTAAAACCACAAAGCCAATATTAAAAGGTGATAAGTTGAGCGTTGTCAAAGTGTGCTGCCATGCTGACAGTAAAAATGCAGACAAGGTGGGAAATTACATAAATCTGTGTGGAAGCGCATGATTTTTGTGACATAGGAACTGGAAAGTTCCACAAACACACACAAGGTTATGAATTGTTTTAGTTTCTGCTTCTGCTTATTTTTCTTAGAGTGGAAATAATTTGTTTTTCAAGGGATAAACCTCATACACATCTACCATGCAAAGCTTCAGCAGCAGGCTGTTGGATTTTATGACCTCTCCTTCCCCCGGGAAGGGATCGCAGCTCTACGTGAGAATAGCAGATATTGCCTGCAGTGTGCACGGCCAAATTTGGGAAGTAATGATCAGTCCCATGAACAAAGGAGTGGGATGTTTTTGCTGTTTCATTGGCTGTGCAATAATATTAATGAAATTCTCTCCCGTGGCCTTGTGTTCACACCACCATTTTTAATAGCGTTGTTGCTCTTGTGTATCCAATAAATGAAATCAGCCTTTGTTCAGTATGCTGCAGCCTAAAGCAAGATGTTCTGGACGCACAACAGTATTATGATGAACATCTGCTGTTGAATATGGACGTGCTACTACGTGCTTGATAACTTAGGAGGGATAAGAATATAAGTGAATAAAACTTTACTCTGAAATCCCATTTACCCGAAAGAAAGGCAAAAGACTGTTTAATGCTGTTATTTTACTCTTCCACTTCATTCCCTCAAACTCAGTCATGGATAATGGAACATTACATCCAGTCTACAAGGTACTTCGTATGTACGTTTTAAAACTTTTCTGTGTTAAAATATCAGTTTTTATTTCGTTTGAAGTAATGATAGATGATTGTGGTACTTCTAGTAATCTCCTGCACTGGATATTAGTAAAAACCTCACAAAACAATTGTTTGCATCCTATTAATCTCTTTCAACATGTGTGTGTCATTTTATAGCAATATGTTACGCAACGACAATGAGACCGGCTCACAAAGCTACATTGGAAATCCCGGCATTCATGGCCTGGTGGCCAAGAGCTGCACATTTCCCAGGATCTATTTTGTTGTCTCTGCAAACATCAGTTTATATACTTATCATGCTTAAAACCAGTTGAAGGCTGTACAGGCCAACACAAAACTCTGCCCATCTACAGTGCGGGAAATCCTCTTGGTGGGCTCAGGTCTCTTGCAACTTCAAGACAAACACAAGATGACACCAAACCGAAAAAAAAAAAGAAATGATTGGCATTTGGTAGCCATTTGGTTTCCAGTATCAGTAAGTGAAGGAAAACTCTATAAAAACAGGAGGCCATCATTAGAGAAAAAACAAACAAACATAAGAATCACAACTCTTAATCAGGCTGCTTGGCCTGCAAAAGCTTGGCAAGTAAACTCTTATTAAAACAGGGATCAAAACCAGCTCAAAACAAGCTCTTGATGACAAGTCAAGTGATGATTTGAATGGAAATGTTACTTAAAATGTCTGTCTTTTTATTTACACACTCATTTACATACACTACAACACACCACGCTGTCACCAAGTTGCACCCATCACTATCTTTTAATGTCCCAATGTCGGTACAATTGGTCCTCTTTGACAGAATCAGGTTGTTTTTGGTCTCAATAAATATGGTAGACTGTCAAGAGAGGGCTGTTGAAGGACATACTCTCTCACACACACACACCCATGCACCAAAAAAATAAAATATATGACTTTCAGGTTTTGCAAATTTTGCCATAGCTTGTTGGCTAACGAACAGTTGCATTGCAGAACTTTCACTACAAGGAGCAGTTAGTTACTCCACAGCCTGCATCTGTCTCTTTATTTCTGTTATACTACAACCACATACTCACTAAACCTCAGTTTTGAAAGCTGGTAGCCACTTCTCTCTGCAAAAGTTTTCTGTGGAAGTGAGGAGCCGTATGTCGTATGAGACTCATTTGGATTTAGGCAACAGGAAAGAAATATCTGCTGATCTGAAAAGGACAGGCTGTTGTAGAGTAAATCTTGGGGTGGTTTTGACTAATGCATTTCATGGACACCTCATTTAGAATACCCAGAATGGGATTAATTTTGTGTGAGAAGGCACCATATTTAGGGCCCGAGCACTTACAGTGCAAAGGCCCTATTGTATCTGTAGGAATTTTCCTTCTTTCTTTCTTTTTCCGACGAAAGGAGGGCCTTTTCGCCCCCCTAAACGTGCCCCAAAAGTCACCAAATTTTGCAATCAAGCCAGGCCTGGTGAAAAATCTGATATTTAATGTTTTGCAATAATGGGCGTGGCAAAATGGCTCAACAGCGCCCCCTAGAAAACTTCGTGCCTCAAGCCCCACAATACGGTTTGACGTACATGCACGAAAATCATTACACACCTGTATCATGTCGCATGTTCGCCATTTTGAATTAATTGTGTAATTTTGGCACAATTTATGCCATTTCTTCAGCCACTTCTTCGCCCGAACCGTAACGTGCACCCAGGTGTGTTATACATCAAAATGTGCGTCTCGATCCTGCGACAATGCGCCTTACTTTTCTCAGTCAAAAGCGTTACCATGGCGACGATAGACACCAAAAAGCACGCCCCCCCTTCATCTGATTGGTCCATATTTGATAGTTCCTACTTTCTGCCATAACTTTTGAATGGTTTGACATAAAGACTTGTGGGTGGTGTCATTGGACTCTGTTTTGAGTCATTGAACAAAATTGGTGCAAATTAGCCCCGCCCCTTCTTCTGATTGGTCGATATTTGATAGTCCTTATTTTCTTCCATAACTTTTGAATGGTTTGATATAGAGAGTCGTGGCTGGTGTCATCCACTAAATGTCCAGGCCTGAAGAATCTACATGCAAGTCATACAAGCTTCCACTGCAGCCTGAACGTGCACAAGGGTGCGTGGGCCCGTTCATCGCTGCTTGCAGCTTTAATTCACCTTTTAATTTTAGAAGTTTCAGAATAATATGGACTTAGGATAGCAATTACTAATCACAGCCATTAGAAGCACAGTCCCTCAAAAGTATGTGAACAATTGACTTAAAAGAAAATGAAATGACTTTGTCCATTCTCCTGTTAACCTCCAGATAAATGAAACAAATGAAAAGATCTGGAGTTCATATCATTTACTATGTTGACATGTAGGACCTTTTTAGCGACCAGTATGAACTTCAAGGACATCGCTCTAAAAGTGAAATAGGCCACAGCACAAAGATAGATGGTTAAAAACCTCAGGAGGGGCCAAATCAACCATTTGGTACGTTTTTAAAAGAACGCAGGGACTGATGAGCTCAACAACATCAAAAGGTTCTCAACGATTATGGAAAGCAGGTACAGTGGTCACAGAATCCCTTCCTTGGTGAAGAAAAATCCCTTCTCAACATCAACAGAAGTCGAAAATTATCTGGAGAACGTACATGTATTATTGTGAAAATTTACAAATCAAGAGACACCTTCATGAATGCAAATACAAAAGGCTTATAATAATTAACTTGTATCAGAATGACGGGAAAAGAAACGTCTTGAGAAAGGAAAGGAGCAGTTCATGATCCCAAGCACATGGTGGTGAACAATATGGTGAAGGCAGTGTTCTGGTATAGGCGTGTATGGCTACCCAAGCTCAGTGGTACTTTATGATGACACTGCTGACAGAAGCAACAAAATCAATTCTCCGGTGTACAGAGCTGGTCGCTCTGGATCCATTCACACAAATGCAGCAGAACTCATAGAACAGCACTTCAATGTGTAAATGGATAACAATGCTAAAAAGGTACTGTGGAAACGAATCGAGATTTTTTTAAAGTAAGTAAATCATCTTCACTGGCCAACTCAGCTGCAGTGATGGCCTGTCAAAGCTTCTCCAGGAAGGAAACTCAGAATCTGGTTATATCATTTACTGCAAAGTACTGTCAATAATATTCATATTATTAATTTTGATTATATTTACAATCATGTTACTTTGTCCAAATACTATGAATTGAAAGCTATTCTACTTTTGGTAGCAGAAATTATTTTTCTTTGCCATACATTGTTCGTCTACAATTGACACATGGTCTATATTTTGAGCAGTTTTGAAAAGCATTCAATTAAATCCACTGAACTGTTTTAGATTGATTAAATTTACATCTTGAGAGCTCAAGGAATGTATTCATCTCCCCGTGTTTTTATGGAAGCTGTTCCACCCTGCTCTGCTTCATTTGGTGTGAGTGCCTTACGAACAGCACCATCAACAAAAGTGGATGCAAGCAAATAAAAGTGAGCTTATTCCAAACAACTTCATTCTGAGGTGATGGCAATTTCCCATTTGTTTATTCCCAAACGTCTCAAGCTTAAAATAAATGCTTTTTTGCCAGGAAGAATGGTAGAATGTTTTCATCTTGGCAGCTATCGATTCGTTACTGAACACATGAACCTGAGCAGTGAATAAAATTGTTGATACTTAATCTGAATAATAACTTTTCTGTAGAGATGCAATTTTCTTGTCCGATTCCGTTAACTGATGGGGGGGACCAGTAGGCTATAAGCTTTGACTTTATAACTTGTTTGTGATCAATAACTCTGGGGAAAGTGAACTGTAGCTTCTCTTAAGTGTTGCTTAACCTTCTCTGAACCGCCCCTTAAGCTGTGTGGTTTTAGCCTTAGAAATAAACATTTTTAAATAATGACTCAAAAAAGTTTGGTCTCCAAACACTAGGATTTCACATCCAAAAAAGGCTCCATTACAGATTCAGCTTAATTAATATAAAGCCACTTTAGCAGTGGGTTTTCTAGCCACTCTAGCATCCCATATTGCCTACCAGCCCCACCATGTCTTCCCCGTTCCACTCGTGCCGGCGCTTCGCCAGCCACGTGTCACTAACTGGCTTCCACGCTAGCCCACCGGTGGAACCCCTTGCTTCCCTCACCCCCCTTTGCCTGGATCATCTAAATAAATCACTCCTCAAATTACTGTAATATGGGCTGTAATATTTCTGCATACCACTCAGAAAGTAGGTACTTGCGGCCGCTGTGTGCACGCCTACTTTCATATCTGCTTGTATGTATACATTTTTGGTCTATCAATACATATATTTATGATGATGGAGTACTGTTTTATATTAGAAAAAACTTAATTTTTATAGTAAAAATCTTGGCACAACTGTTTATAGCTTTGCAAGCTGTTCAAGATTCACAGTTTGCATCCATCTTTGATTATTATTCTTCACTTCACTTTTCATGGCATTCATAGCTTAAAATGAAGCTGTATGACCAAGTAAAGTTGTAAGGAGTATAGATTTACGACCACCTCTATTTATCTATTATTTCATTGATGTCTCACTTTGGCAGACACCAGGCTGTCCCATGTAAGGTAAACTTAATGGATGCCTCTATTGTCCCTCATTAGTCCCTGTATGGGCGTGATGCAGACAACAACTTTGTCTCATTCTGATTATTTTAATTACTTAAATGAGAACTCTTTAAAAATAAAACGTGTCCCTTATTCTGATGGTATAACTTTCACGAAGCAAATAACATTGGCTTTTATGTGCATCTATATTTAAAAAAAAAAAGTAATAGGAGCTTCCCGTAAGCTTTGCTTGAGATGAGCAGAATAGTTTTTGACGTGGGTAAACCCACAGCTTGAACTGAGCCCTGACTGCCATCACACATTCACACTACAACATCTGCAGCTCCACAGCACTTCAAGTTATGAGTTCTACGCACTGAGCTGATGTGTGAATACTTATCCTCAGGTTACAAAACGTAATCCTTTTCAAAGAGCAGGCCATTTAAAAAAGTGGGAAAAAAAGAGAAGAAAAGGATTCCGACAGCTGAGTGCCCTGTAACTGAACTTCAAGAAAATGGTGGGGCTGCACCTCGTATTGTGCAGGAGGGAAGAGGCGGTGGAAATACTCTATGTTCAAAGTGTTATTTCAGTTTTTATTGTCTGGAAGTAAACTCAAAATAATTAGCCATATGGTTGCAAATTTTATGATTGTATGAATGTCTAAATGGTAAAAAGACTTCTGGTATCAAAACAGCAAAATTAGGCCTCGTTTACACAGAGGCGTTTTCATGCGTTTTGGCCGTTCGTTTACACGAAAACGGAGCTCAAAGTCACCAAAAACGATCATTTCTGAAAACTCCGGCCAAAGTGGAGATTTTCAAAAACTCAGTTTTCACGTTTGCTTGTAAACAGAGGAAAACGGAAGAAAACAGAGGAAAACGGAGGAAAACTGAGATTTAGTCTTCAGAACGTCACATTATGCAACAGAAACGTCACCAGCATCATGTGTGCGACCTGTGTTTACAATTTGTTTGATCACCGTCAATATTTTCTTTTATTTTACCTGTTTTAAATTCTAAAGTCACACTTAAAAGTAACTCCACTTCTCTGTCACTCCAAACGAAAGACTCTCCTTCCGTCTTGGAAGTAACTGGCAGTCCAGTCTGATTTATGGTTCCGCGTTACACCAACGCAGAGCTACGGCGTAGGGTACGCGGCGACACGCACCGTACGCAGGCTACGCCGTCGATTTAACGCGGAACCATATTATTCAGGCTCCACACGTGTTGATGTGTTGATGTTTTTTTCCAGGATTCTGATTGGCTAGCATGACTTTATCTTCTCGTTACACTGCCCCCTGTAGGTTTGGCTGCTCATAGCACCTTAACAGCGTTTTCATGCGGGTTCGTGTAAACGAGGATATTTTTGAAAACGTAGAGGGGAAAATATCTGTTTTTGTAAATACCCAGCTATGTGTAAACGTGGCCTCAAGCTAGTTTATTTTCTGGGTATTTGTGCATGTATATTGTTAAAACAAGTACATACTCTCAAGTGGTGTTGAGATGGACCCAAACACAAGAGACTGGGCAGCCAGGGGTGGTTAAGCAAGAGATGTTTATTTAAGAAAAGTGTGTCCACAGCAGTACTATCAAATAAACCACACAAGCTGGGTAGTGACAAGAGGTGGGAGACAATCAGACCAAGGCAGCAAAGGAAATCACACATCTGGGAAAACACGTGTAAGATAAAAACAGGAATTCAAGCCATGTACAAAACAAGAGTCAGCAACAACAGAAGAGTAGTAATCCAAGATAAACATTTTACAAGTCTGGAGAACGAAGCGAGACTCAAATTAACACTGAACCAAAACCCAACGACCATGACAGACACTGAAACCAGAAAGAGCCAATATGATACTTGTTGAATAATACTATAATACTATTTACTATAGCGTAAATGGTGTACTGTTAGCCATATTCTTCACCTGCCTCATCATGACCAAATGTACAATAACATTTTAAATACATTAAGGTTATAAATACTGCCCATCAGTGTCGTTAAATGTAGCTCTTTTTCCACTAGCTGTCCCCATACTCCCTGTCAGGAAAACATTAACTACGAAGAAAATTACATCATAGGGAAACATAATACCTTCAAAGTAATTTCAGACCAATTATTGGGTGATAATACACTTATTAACCAATCCATCACTGGGCAAAAGACAAGCCCCTTTTACATTGGCTTATACACCGCGTTTAACGCGTGGATCTAGTGTGTCATGACTTGAGGTTTGAAGGACCCAGAAGCAGGAGTCAAAGGCGGCAGGATTTAAAAATGAATTTAAAGTAAAGCGCTGCTGAGCAGGGTTTAAAACAAAACAATAGCCTAAACTTGATGACGACGGAACTAATCAGGACAGGAAACATACTGTAACTGTGGAAACAGTGACTAACCATGACCAGAAACATGACAGAGAGAACGATACGGATCAGCTGGGAGCAAGGGACAATACAAGATATACATATAAGACTTGACGAGACACATGTGCAAATGATCATGGCAGATGGGAATGTCATGGAAAAAATTCAATCATGATATACATAATGAAAGGTCAAAAGCTGTGGGGAGCAGGATAGTGGGGGGGATCAACAGCTGTGTAAATGCAAAATACCAACAAAAGGCCAGCTGCGAGAAAGGAATTAGAAGAGGGGGGTATAGAAGATGTAGATACAGATGAAAGGGCCATATCTCTTTTGTAATGTATGCCTTCCTCAGAGAACTAACACCTATGTGTCGGGTGCAGGAGGCCACAGTGTCCCTTGAATGATGTGTCAGGTTTCCCGTCTTTCATGTTACTAGCTTCCAATGATTTATCAGGTCCTATCCATTTCCATATAAAAGAACTCAAACAACATGTTGCCCCAGACTCAACTGTCCAGCCTGCGTGCTGCACTTGACTCTCCTGATTGCGCATCAGTTAAAATAAACTTTGGTAATCTCGAGCTCACTCAGTACGTGCACATGCAGCGATTCAAACTGGTTGGAGATCATTTGCACACATCGTACTGACTTTTAAACTGCATGTGAACACCTTAAGTCAGTCAAGTAATCTGATCAGACTGGATTCCTCAACCCGCTTGCAGCACCTAGATAAGCCAGTCGCAACCGCCTTGTTAATGCCATGTGTACGGAGACATGGATATTACAGTCTGCGCATGCTCGAGAATTTCCCCCGGGTGGGGTTTTCCCCCGGGGGAGGGGATTCACCCGGAAGTGAAAGGATACGACGCAACGCTGCTCAGTAGTAGCTCCCTGGGGTGTCGTGTGACTGCTTCAGGGGTGTCGTCAAAATATTTCCTATTCTGACATTTCATATATAAATACTGTATTTTCGCGACCATATGGGCGCCGTGTGAAAAGGCATAGCCTCAGTCTTGTGTCATATTTCTGTATTTAAAACACACACGGCGCACCGACCGAAACGGCACACACACAAGAACACACACACACACACACACACACAAGCACAGGAGTGTGCGTATTTAAAAATACAGCGGGAGCAAAACTTTGTTTGATTGTAGGCTACTTTATTTCAGTTTTTACATTAATCAAACCCATTAAGTCTCATCCTCTGTTTCTGCATTAAAGAGCTCCGCTAAATCAGCTGTGCCAGTCCGAATTCCTCGCTGTCAGAGTCACGTTCCGTGCCGTGCGGCGCCTCGGAAATGCACGCTTTTGCAAAAGCTCGCAAAATAATCCCAGCAGACACGTTAGCCCACGCATCAACAATCAATCTGCAAACTGTGGCATAAAAAAAACAAAATACGCCGTACCCTACGCCGTAGGCTGCGTCTATTTAACTCGGACCTAATGCCGCGTTCCATTTATCCTCGGAAGTGGGGATTTCCCAGTCCCCAGTCGGAATTTTCGACTGGAACGCCCCTCAAAGTGGGGTTTCCCACTGGGAAAGTGGGAGAGTCTTCACCACCCCCGAGTTACCATTCCAAGATGGCTGCCATTCCCAGTTCCCACTTCCGATTTCCGAGGTAAATGGAACGCGGCATAAACTCCGGAGCCTGCAGACAGAAATCTCTAAATTTCGGAGCAAATTTCTTAACAGGCGTAGCTACAACTGTTAGATTTCATCTATTAAACCAACATCTTCCTAAATGATTTATTTCAGCCGGCGTGATTCTCAACAGAGCAGCGTCCCAGAGAGAGTTTCTCTCCCGGGGCTGACGCAGCAGCTTGACCGGGCGGACACGTCTCTTCTCGGGCTGTGAGCTGAGGCTGCTCCCCGGGGGCGGCGGCTCTTCTCATCTCCGAAAACATCGGGTCAAATTTCTTAACAGGCGTTATTTGGATAAACTGAGCCCCGGTTGCGGATCTTAAGGTTACCTTTATACCTGAAAAAATATTAAAACTTAATAAAGTGCCATATTAACAGCGCTACAGCTGAAATTAAAACAGCTTTTGGCTCTCTGCTTCCTGATCAGGGTAGGGATGAAAACGAGGGGTAGGGGGAGAAATGGGACAGGCACCTGGGCCAAGTGCCCTAGATCTCAAGTGCCCTAAAATCTCCCCCTTCTTTTTTAGGGGTTAGGGAAGAAAAGAAGTGCGAGTGGAGAAAAGAAGGGCGAGTGAAGGAGAATTGGGATTGGCCCTTAGAATACACTTTTTCCTTTCCTCGTTGTTAAGCGGAGGTCAACCGGAAGTGGCTCTTTGTTGAAATGGTTACCATGGTTACCTCGGGTACAGCGCCACCTAGCGTCGCGGAGTCAGCCATGCTCTGGTTACAGTGGTTTATTCAATCTGATTCAGTCTGATCTCAGAACAGCATGTGTAATCAGACAAGTTGATCCAATCTTCTGCATTTCATTATCTGATCAGATCTCCAACCACCTTGAATCGCTGCATGTGCACGTACTGACTGATGTTGTAGTTTGTTAAGGATCTGTACTTTACTTTGTGCAATTTACAAAATTCCACAACAGGAACAAGAGAAGTCGACACAAAACTAAAACATAAGGACATGGGTTTTAAAAATAAAACAGGAACCTAAATACAAAAACCCTGACAACTTGAACTGTATTGTGCAGCAATATGTCAAAAACTGACAAAGACAATATAAAACAAAAGAAAAAAAAGCCCAACCAATAAAATGCAGCGTTGAACAAAAGATCACGTATCCATCCATGATATGACCATATACTAGTGTAGATACATAAAAAATATATATATAGCCCAAGGTTAAGAGTAATAAATAAGTTAAATAACTAATTCTTAAGATACTGCAAGCAGGCTTCAAATGTGTTAGGATTCCTGCCCGTGTGATTAAACTGACCAAGCACATAGCTTTGGTGATTGAGGTGAACGTGCTTCCCGTTGTCCTCAAATTATTTTATATGGCTGCTTTTCCAATCTATGTCTACAAACATGAATACCATGGATGTAGAAATACACATTACCAAGGGTGAAAGTAGACTTACCAGAATTACTACAGCTGTTTATTTGGGCTTAATGTTAAAATTGTACTGTACTGTAGAAATATTAATGACCCATGCTGTATAAAGTGTCAAGCATTTTGAATTTCCTACTTCACTGTTTATTTAAAAAATGTTTTACTGAAGAGAGCAATTGACCCGGTAAGACATGCCCCTAAAAGGCTATAGTCTGTAATCGTATTCAAAAACATTTATTGTTATACTGGGTGAAATGGTCCTTCCATCCTGAGAGTAACCAGTGAATAATGTGTTCAGAAAAAGGAAAGAAAAAAATCTGACCTCTCTGACAGCTTTAATCCTGTAAAAACTCTGACCAATCTGTTTTTTGCGCACCGAGTGGCACGGATTGGCCAAAAATACCACCTCCCCAGTATGGGGGTCCGTGGGGATGGAGGTGTCTCCATCCCGGTGAGGGCGGAGAGTGCGGGTGGCGGTGCGCTGCGGTGCCGTGCAGGCTCTGTTGCCACGGCTACGCCGTAGGGTACGCCGTAACCTACGGCGTAGGGTACGCAGCGACGCGCACCATTCTTCCTTGGTGTAACGCAGAACCATAAATCAGCCTTCAGTGTGTGCTCTGTGTGCTGTTCTGAACACTACTCTGTTGTGCTCATTTTGCTGGGACGTCGGGTCCCTCCGCCGAGACACAACTTTTGCGGTAAGCGTTCATTGTTGTGTCTAAAACGGACCCCCAGTATCGGGGTCCGTGGGGATGGAGGCGTCTCCATCCCCAGCCGAGTCACTTTCTGGTGCCGGTGTTCTGCCGAGTTGTCCTACCTCCGCGAATCGTCCTACCCGTAGGATGAACAGAAAACCAAGAGTGGTCAGCACCTGTATATGCACCGGGATGGCGCGATTCCGGTGGGTCGGTCTGTCTAACACTGGACCCAGTTCAGTACATGGATCCAAGAGCACTGCTCTAGGGAATCAAAATCGGCTTATTAGCCAGTCATCATCATGGGCCAGGAAATCTTCATGGTCCCTAAATACTCTCTCCATCCTGATCCTGCCATTTACGTGATTTTCAAGCAGTGCCAGCGCATCCATTGTGCAGCATTACGCATGGCTGTCACCACGCAATTTATATTCTTACTCAGCAATTAGACTGATTGTTACACACCTTGTCACGAAAATAATCATTCTGGTGCTATTCACCACTCCATACCATTTGAAGATGGAAGTATGATATATGAACGTAGTACCTACTACAAATACCTGCGTAATGGCTCACTTACGGAACACATAGATCTATAACACTGCCGGCTTGAGTGTACATGGATCTATAAGTCTGATATGTGATGACATTGAAAGTATGACATGAATCTGGCTTCATTTCACCACCTCACCGCCTGCGTCGCCAGTTCCCCATATCTTCAAAATGTTTGTGCGCTAGGATCAAAGTTTTCGTAAAGATACCACCATTTTCCCGTAAGTTTTTTTTTTAAGATCCCAACCTTTGCGTAGAAGGTGGCGTGCGCATTTTTGAAGCCCTGTTTTATGCGCACGCAAGCTTTATAAATGAGGCCCCTGGACTGTTGCAGAACATGCAAACTCCACACAGAAAGGCCCTTTCGCCAACCCCACCCAGGGTGTGGGCGCTGAAGTCATGGGGGAACTTAACACGCATTCAGCGTCCACAGCATCCCCGGCGGGAATTGAACCCAGGACCTTCTTGCTGTGAGACGGCTGTACTACCAGCTGCGCCACCGTGCCCCCTTATGGAGTTCTTTTTAACTCCCAATTTTTTAAAATGATGTACCTTGGCTACTTGTAATATTGATTCTGGGTATTCTGAGGGGAGGGGCAATAGTTTATTTTGTTCCATTTCTGAAATACGAACAAAGCTGAGCTAAATGTTTGCTTTGGTTTAAGCTACCAATTTAACACCCAGAAGATAAACAAGGATGTCTACATTCTTCTAAAGGAAATTAAAGCACTAATGGGTTTTACCCTGTTAGCATTACCTAAAGTTATTCAAAGGGTAATTATTATTTGGTAACATAGCCTTCGTCTTGGATAAGTTGGTTAAGTATCGCCACTAGTGCCATGAGTTCATCTCAGATGATGCCGCTACCAAGCACTAGACACAAAACAAATGTATAATCTAGTGAATCCTCGAATCTGGTATCATATCATCATAACTTCAGATCTAGTGCTAGATAGCTAATAGTATATCTGAAGTTATATAGTACTACAACTCTACTACTTGCTGTGTAGCGGTAGATGTGAATTTATGTAGCACAGTAGTTCTGAAGTTAAGACTTTCCAGAATAAATTATTAAAAGTGAATTCATTTAACTTAATCTTTATCCCAGACATCATCAGGACAAAAAATGTGTCCAAACCATTATGGGACAAGGTTTTTCACTCAGGCAGTTGCCACTGTAAAGCTGTAAACAGTATTGATAACAACAATAACTAAGGGGGACAGGACTTATTGATAAGTCTGCTGTGGTGATGAATCAAAATAAAGCAGTTGCTTCTGATTGCATGTTTACTGAAGATGGTTCTCTCCAGTCCTGCGTTTGAACCGTCCTACCAGTAATGGAAATGGTGTGAGACAATGCGTGTGATTGATGAAGGCATCGAAAGTAAGACTCAATTCAAATCTGACTTGTATAAAGTCAAGTTTTTTGTTATTTTTGGGATGCTGGCATTGAGTTTTTGTCGCAGAGTGATTGTTCCTGTTACAGTCTATGAAGTTTTGAGGCCAGTTTATACTCAAATCATTGCAAGACATGGACAAGACATTGCTCCTGTGTCTGTTACAAACGTAGCAATCGTTTAATACGTAACCTTGGTCGAGAGGGGAGTATTCAGCCTACTTCATCAAACGTTAACCAAATACTAAGCAGTGAAACAGGAGACACTAAAATTGCTCAGCCTAACTCACAGGTGCTCAGAATGGTCCTCTCCACATAAAAAGGAGGGAACACAGTTAAGGAGACTGTATAAACCTTCTGGCAGATATATGACGGTAGTGAAAATTACATTTGATTGTCAGTCTCACAGAGGGGTGAAATTAGAGGAAGAAATGTGCTATTTATGCGCAAACTCAGTGGTCTCACACACTACTGTTGATCACACCACCGTTTTCGTTTCCTGTCTCAGACGTAGCACAAAGGACTTTGAACATTAATAAATTCAACATTCTCCAACAGCCTCCACAGTTGCCAAATCTGTAAAAAGTAAATATATAGATTTATACCTGTGTTCAATTGCAAACTATAAAATTTCAGATAATGGAAGATATAAAGATATTTTCATCTACAGTACCTAAGAAAAAAGGTCTTATAAAAGGAGCATTTAACTTTAATCCAGTAACATACTAGGATTTGTAGCACCTGGTATGGAATTGTGTTTAGTTTTTTGGTAGAAATGGTCTTCATAGGATTAAATAGCTTGAATGATCTCCGTGTCATCTGCTCTCAGATCTGGGGGCGCATGTTTGGAAGCCAACTCCAATGGAAGGTCAAAGTCACTCACTCACTCATCTTCTCCCGCCTTATCCGTTACCGGGTCGCGGGGGCAGCAGCCTCAGCAGGGAAGCCCAGACTTCCCTCACCCCAGACACTTCCTCCAGCTCTTCCGGGGGGAGTCCGAGGCGTTCCCAGGCCAGCCGAGAGACATAGTCTCTCCAGCGTGTCCTGGGTCTTCCCCGGGGTCTCCTCCCGGTGGGACATGCCTGGAACACCTCCCTAGGGAGGCGTCCAGGAGGCATCCGGTACAGATGCCCAAGCCACCTCAGCTGACTCCTCTCAATGTGGAGGAGCAGCGGCTCGACTCCGAGCTCCTCCCGGGTGACCGAACTCCTCACCCTATCTCTAAGGGAGCGTCCAGCCACCCTGCGGAGGAAACTCATCTCGGCCGCTTGTATCCGCGGGAAGGTCAAAGTGCAACATGAAAACTAGTGTAACCCAGTTCCTAAAATCAGTTAAAAAGGGTAAAATATTTTATTATATCCATTATTTGTTATATATTATTAGGGCCCGAGCACTGACAGTGCGAAGGCCCTATTGTATCTGTAGGAGTTTTTTTTTTTTTTTTTGGTTATCCTCGTTTTTCTTTCGAAGAAATTAGGGCCTTTTTGCCCCCCTAAACATGCCCCAAAAGTCACCAAATTTTGCACGCAAGCCAGGCCTGGCGAAAAATTTGATATTTAATGGTTTGCATTAATGGATGTGGCCTAATGGCTCAACAGCACCCCCTAGAACTCTTCGTGCCTCAAGCCCCACAATACGGTTTGACGTACATGCATGAAAATCAGTACACACCTGTATCATATCGCAACTTAAAGAAAAGTCTCTTGGCACCATGGCCGAAACCGAACAGGAAGTCGGCCATTTTTAATTAATCGTGTAATTTTGGCGCAATTTATGCCATTTCTTCGGCCGGTTCTTGCCCGAACCGTAAAGTGCACCCAGGTGTGTTATACATCAAAATGTGCGTCTCAATCCTGCGACGATGAGCATTATAGTGGCGACGATAGATGCCAAAAAGCACGCCCCCCCCCCCCCCATTTCTGATTGGTTGATATGTGTCCTATCTTTTGCCATAACTTGGCCATGAGTGCGAGGGCCCGTTCATCGCTGCTTGCAGCTTTAATTATATCCATTATTCGTTTCTACTTTCTTTTCTTTTCTTTAATCAAAATGAAACATGATCAGTTTATTCATTTAAACATGAGGGTGATAGAGTTATGCATGTTTTGGTCAAGCAAGGGTTAATTTTCCTTTTGCCAACCCAGAGTCTGATGAGCTCCGATGAGAGAGGTGTTACCCGTTAGGTAACACCGGAGCTCTATTAGTAATACATTTTTTTCTGTTTATGGTTTCAGATCTTCCAAGCACCTGAAGCTTCAACGACACCTTCAGAAGACGGACGGTCCTTCCTTGAGCCAGCAATAGTGCATACATGTTATTTATATACAACTTGGTGTATATAACCAGTGTATGGTGTATATAAGTGGTGTATATAATTTGTACAAATGTTTTTTTTTTAACAATAAAGTTGCCATTTGTGAACATTCAGTGTTGTGATTTCTTTACAGTTAACATGATTCATTTGTCTTGTAATATAAGAAATAAAATGATGAGGAATCTGTAGGGTCCGACCCCAAAACCTTAGGTGAACCCGGGTAGCCAACCATAAACAGGCAGGAGACCAAACGATTTAAATAAAGAGCCAGAAGGCTGTTTATTAAAGTGAAGGGGAAAAAAACTGACTCAGGGGTTGATCCAGGGGGTGAAGGCAGAGGAAACGTGGGAGCGATGGTTGGGGGTCCAGGTGACAAGGGTCAGCCGTGAGTTGGCAGCAGGGAGGGGGCCACAGAGATCCACGAGAATGGCTGGGAGGGGAAGGCGTCGAGGAGGGGTCCAGGGAGGCAACGGAGACACAGGAACAAAAAGCCGCATGGGTTCAGTACAATCAAGCACTGAGTGAAGGTCCAGGTCTCCTTTTAAGCCTGGGCTGGTGATCAGTGGCAGCTGGGGTTGAATGCAGATCAGCAGCACCTGTGCTGCTGGCTCTCCCAGCCAGAGGAGGAGGACTCCTAACAGGACCCCCCCTCCTACGGGAGACACCGGGCGACCGTCCGATGGCATCCGGGTGGGCTCGGTAGAAGTCCTTCAGGAGGGCGGGGTCCGCCAGGTATGAGCGAGGGACCCAGGTGCGGTGCTCGGGGCCGTACCCTACCCAGTCCACCAGGTATTGATAGCCCCGGCCCCGACGACGGACAGCAAGGAGCTCCTTAACATCCCAGACCAGGTCACCCCCTTCCAGGACCCGTGGCGGGGGGCGGAGGGGGAACTGGGGCAGAGAGAACGCTGGAGACTACGGGCTTGAGACGTGACACATGAAACATGGGGTGAACCTTGAGGGACGCTGGAAGGTGGAGGCGTACCGTCATGGGGTTGATGATACGGTCAATAGCATATGGGCCAACATAGCGGGGTCCCATCTTCCGGGAGGTGGCAGGAAGTGGCAAGTCCTGGGCCAACAAGTACACCTCTTGACCTGGACTGTAGGCTGGTGCTGGCCTCCTCCGTCGATCGGCAGTCCGCCGAGACCGCTCGTTGGCCAGTAGCATGGCCCTCTGTGCAGTCTTCCAGATGCGCTGGCAACGATGGAGATGAGCTTGGGTGGAAAGGACCGCCACCTCTAGCTCCTGGCTTGGGAACAACGGGGGTTGGTAACCTAAGGAGCATTCGAAGGGAGACAACCCAGTAGCAGAACTTTCCAGACTGTTAATGGCATAATCCACCCAAGGTAGGTACTTGCTCCAGGAGGCAGGGTTGCTGGTGGTAGTGCAACGTAGAGCCGCTTCCACAACCTGTTTAGCTCGCTCCGTCTGTCCATTGGTCTGTGGGTGGTATCCCGAAGAAAGACTGGCAGTGGCCCCAATCCCACTGCAGAAAGTCTGCCATACCTTAGCAGTGAACTGGGGGCCACGGTCCGAGACAATATCCTGGGGAATCCCGTGGAGGCGTACAACATGGGTCACCAGGAGTTCTGCAGTCTCAGCAGCTGTGGGGAGTTTGGGCAGGGCAACAAGGTGAACAGCTTTACTGAACCGGTCAACAATGGTGAGTATGGTATTGTTACCTTGGGATGAGGGGAGCCCAGTCACAAAATCCACCCCCACATGAGACCATGGCTGACTGGGGACTGGGAGGGGGCGTAGGAGACCTGCTGGGGGCTGATGAGAGGCCTTACTGCGGGAGCAGACATCGCAGGCAGCTACAAACTCCCTCGTGTCAGCCTCAAGGGACGGCCACCAGAAGCGCCTGCGGATGAAAGCCGCCGTACGTCGAGCACCGGGGTGGCAGACGAAACGACTGGGATGACCCCACTGAAGTACTTGGGACCGGACAGCATCAGGTACAAACAGGCGGTTACGGGGTCCATTGCCAGGATCAGGTTGGGTGCGTTGAGCCGTTCTTACCACCGTCTCGATTCCCCAGGTGACGGCACCCACAACCCGGGCCGGGGGGAGAATAGTGTCCGGGGTAGCAAGGGCTTTGGTGGATTCCTCGGATTCCAGGCGGGAGAGGGCGTCAGCCCTCGTATTCTTGGAGCCTGGGCGAAAGGTGAGGGTAAAATTGAAGCGGCTGAAGAAGAGTGCCCGATCCGGTGTTAATGAAGTTACTGGTGCTGTGCCTTGTGCGTAAATGCGCACAGCCTCTTAACATTTCACATTTCATTAGCTTATGTCATACAGACACTGAGGTCTTTATGTGTGTGTGGAGATGATGGCTATGTTCTACCACACGATGGTGGCCAGTGCACTCTTTTTTTTAAATCTTATATGTTTATTTTAATATTATGAATGTGCTTTACCGGGTCGTGGGGGGCACTGTCCCGCGGGGCCTGGCACTCCCCGCCTCACGGTTTTAACAGCAAAATAGACACTGCACATTCAACACTTTATAAATACACTTGACAAGGACACGTAGTTCGGGAGGGGGGGGGGGTCGGTGTCAATCGATACTTGGCCCTCCCTCCTCCCTGTTTTTATGGCATTAATCACATGCACTCAACACAAGGGGCGGGAGGGGGTCCCACATCACCCGCGTTCCCTCACCGGCCTGGGCCTGGGACGGGTGGGTCGGGTTACCCGGGCCTGGCGGGGCCCGCCGTGCAGCCTGGGGTGCCTTCTGGCGGTGCTGGATCCCCCCGGGGAGGGGGAAACGGTGCGTGATTGTATGTCTGTGTCGGTGAGAATGCGGTATGGAAGGGTCCTGCCATGGAGGATTTGAGCCTCCATTGGCAGGACATCAAAAACTTAATAATTTATCAATATTATATTATACAAAGATGGTTATTATTATTATTATTATTAGTATTATTATTAGTATTATTATTATTATTATTATGTATAGTATATTATATTATTATTAGTATAGGTATCGGATAGGTGAATGGATGAATGAATGGGATGCCTGGGTCTGGGGCCCTCCGTTGTCGGGCCTGCGCGGGTGTCGCCTTGTTGGGGGGTTCCCTCTCTCCGGGCCCGTCTCCGGTCCCCCCCGCTGCCTCTACGGCGGGGCGCCCCTCTGGTCTTGGAGGGCCACTTTCGTGGGGGACGGGTGCGCCTGCCCGCGTCGGCGGCCGGGGCGGCTCTGTCTCTCCGGGCAGGCTGGCCCCCTGCCGGGTGGGGGTCGTTGGCCTGAAGGGTGAGGGCCTCCTGGCCGCGTGTCCGGCCCGGACCGGGTGGCCGGGGATTGCCTGGGTCGCGGTCCGCCGCCGCGGGATCCCTGGCTGCTTCTTTCCGCGCCGTGGGGGCCCCGCCCGCGGGCCCCCTCGGCCGCCGCCGGGTGGGGGGGGGGCCTCGCAGGCAGTGGGTTGCCTCCCTCCTACTTCTCCCCTCTGTGGGGTTGCCGGTGGCCTGGGTTCCGGGCTCTTCCTTGTCGGCCTCTGGTCTCGCGGGTGGCGGGGTTGCTCCCCCCCCTCCCCCACTATAGATACACTTCAGGTGGAGCTTTGTTTGGTTTATTACACACACACACACACACACACACACACACACACACACACACACACACACACACACACACACACACACATATAGTCATTTAGTCACATGCATACACACACACACACACACACACACACGCATGATCATATACATACACACACACACACATAGACATACACACTGGCTTGTTCACCTGCATGCTGGCTCTCTAGTTTTTGGGTTTAGGTAGCGGTAGCGATAGCTTAGCTCAGACTGCGATCAGATCTCAAGATTTAGGTCGATTGCTGTTCGTGTTTTGGATGGCTCCGTGCCGGTTTCGTGCTTTGTTTGTGTTTTTTTTTGTTGCAGATTTCCAGTGCTTGAAGTGTGTCTCCGTGTGTTCCTGCTTCCTGGATTGGCAGTGGATGTCGTCACCCCCCACCCCCAAAAAAAAAAAAAAAAAAAAAAAAAAAAAAAAAAAACACACTGGGTTTGTATGTGTATATTTATGTATGTGTACGCATATGTGTGCGTATATATATGTATATATTACATATAGTAATAATGCACATATATACACTTTTGGTTTCTACCGTCATGGTATCAATCAATAATATGTGTGCAGACAAGGTAAAAAAAAAAAAAAAAAAAAAAAAAAGAGTGCCCAGCGTGCTTGTCGGGAGTTAAGTCTCTTGGCGGTTCTCACGTATGTTAGGTTCTTGTGGTCAGACCATACAATAAAGGGTTCCTTTGCCCCCTCCAGCCAATGCCGCCATTCCTCCAGCGCAGCATGAACTGCTAGAAGCTCCCGATTACCCACATCATAGTTCCTCTCTGCTGGGGAAAATTGCCGGGAGAGGTATGCACATGGGTGGATCTTCTGATCCTCCTCCGACCGCTGGGAGAGAACGGCTCCAATCCCTGTGTCTGACGCATCCACCTCCACAATGAACTGGCGTGCAGGGTCAGGATGGGAGGGCACAGGCGCCTTAGTGAATAGGCCCTTCAGGGTCCCAAACGCCGACTCTGCATCAGGGGTCCAGCAAAAAGGACGAAGGGTGGAGGTGAGCGCAGTGAGAGGGGCGGCGACCCGACTGAATCCTGGGACAAACCGTCTATAAAAATTGGCAAACCCCAAGAAGCGCCGGAGTTGGGTCTTGTCAGAAGGGGTAGGCCAGTCCTCCACTGCCCGGATCTTCTTGGGGTCGGCACGAACGTGACCCTTCTCCACAACATGGCCCAGAAATTCCACTGAGGCGGAGTGGAACACACACTTCTCAGCCTTAACAAACAGGCGATTCTCCAAAAGCCTTTGAAGGACGAGGCGGACATGTTGTTGGTGCTCCTCCTCAGTCCTGGAGAACACCAGGATGTCATCTAGGTAGATCACCACAAAAATGTTCAACATATCCCGGAGGACGTCGTTCACCAACGCCTGGAAGACGGGTGGGGCATTCGGGAGGCCGAAAGGCATGACGAGATATTCGAAGTGGCCCAGGTGGGTATTGAAAGCTGTCTTCCACTCGTCTCCTTCCCGAATGCGCACTAGGTGGTAGGCGTTGCGGAGGTCCAACTTAGTGAAAACAGAGGCGTGGGTCAGGGGTTCAAACATGGAACTTAAGAGGGGGAGTGGATACCTGTTCTTAACTGTGATGGTGTTTAGCTGTCGATAATCTATGCAGGGCCTCAGGCTGCCATCCTTCTTCGCCACAAAGAAGAAGCCTGCGCCTACCGCGGAGGACGATGGCCTTATGATGCCTGAGGCGAGGGACTCAGTGATATAATTGCGCATAGTCTCCTTCTCAGGGACGGAGAGGTTAAACAGCCGACCAACCGGCAGAGCTGCCCCAGGAAGGAGATCTATGGAGCAATCATAAGGGCGGTGAGGGGGGAGTGAAAGGGCCTGATGTTTACTAAACACGGAAGCTAGATCGTGATAGATAGAGGACACCAGAAAGGTCTGGAGGAGAGACCGATCGCCGAGGGCTACTGGACGGAGAGCGGGCAGAGCAAAGGCAGTTGGCGTGGCAAGCAATGCTCCAGCCCAAAATCCGTCCAGCAGACCACGAGATGTGGGGATCATGTCCCTCCAACCAGGGCCTACCTAACACCAGGGGAACAGTGGGAGCGTGTAACACCAAAAAACGTGCAGTCTCCACGTGATTCCCTGAAAGCGTCAATGTGAGAGGAGCAGTGCATGGCGTAACCTTACCTAGAGAGTGGCCATCTAAGGCTTGGACGGTGCAGGTGGAGTCAAGGGGAAAGAGTGGGATACCAGCTTGAGGGGCTATGGAAATGTCTATCAAACACTTGTCCGCCCCTGAATCCACCAGAGCGCTAGCAGAGAGTGACTCAGTGCCCCATGAAAGAGTGGCAGGGAAAAGATGATTCTTGGGTTGGGGTAGTGTGGTCTTGCTCACCAGGATCCCCTTAGCTAGCGAGCCAGGTCTTTTGGGCGGACAGGGCAGGCTCTGATGAAGTGCCCCTCCTTCCCACAATAAAGACAGAGTCGACCCCGCATACGCTCCTCTCGTTCCTCAGGCAGGAGGCGTGATCTGGCCACCTCCATGGGTTCATCAGAGGCTCCTCCAGACGATGGCTTAGGTGAGAGAGGGAATGTGGGGCTCGATGGGTAACTTCCACCACCATCGGGGTTAATAGGGGAACGGGCCGTGTATGCTCTGGGTGTAGCCCCTGAGCGTTGATCACGTTCCTGGCGTCTCTCTCTCAGCCGTGCATCCATCTGCAGAGCAAGGGTGACCAGAGCATTGAGGGTAGCTGGTGGGTCTCTTCCAACGATCAGATCCTTTATTGCGTCACTCAGACCTCTCCGGTACGCGCTCCGGAGAGCCAGGTCGCCCCACCCACTGTCTGCGGCAATCACCCGAAAGTCCAAGGTGTAGTCGGCGACAGAGCGAGTCCCCTGCTGGAGGGTGTGTAGCCGGCTGGCCGTGTCCGCCCCGTCAGCCGGGTGATCAAACACCAGTCTGAACTCTGCGAGGAATCTTGCGCAGTCCTTGGAGAGAGACACATCCTGGCCAACGGCTGCAATGGCCCAGCTGAGGGCTTTGTCCGAGAGGAGGGACATGATCAAGGCGATCCTGGCCTCGTCGGACCCATAACGTGAGGGCTGGTGGGTAAACAGGAGTTGGCACTGACCGAGAAACCCCTTGCACTGGGCAAAATCTCCCGAAAAACTATTGGGACATGGGAGTTTGGGCTCTGTGCTAGGTTCAGGGGGGTTATGACCAGACGGGACCAAGGGGCTGGGCTGAGGGGCTGCAGAAGGGCCGCTAAGCCGGGAGACGACCTCGGCCAGGGAAGCGAGCTGAGCGCCAATGGTCGCCAGGGCAGCAGCGTTGGTCTGAGAGGTGGTCTGGAGCGTGGAAATCTCCCCTGTGACCCGTGTGAAAGCCTGGGTGAGCTGGCTGTTTAGGCCTGCAAGCTGGGCATCATGCTCGCGGACTCTGGTTTGGAGGCCCTCGGGGTCAGGGAGCTTGGGCATAGTGGCGGGTGGGGCACCCGCCTGTCTGGGTTGGCTAGGGTCCATATTTGGCTTGATTGTTCTGTAGGGTCCGACCCCAAAACCTTAGGTGAACCCGGGTAGCCAACCACAAACAGGCAGGAGACCAAACGATTTAAATAAAGAGCCAGAAGGCTGTTTATTAAAGTGAAGGGGAAAAAAACTGACTCAGGGGTTGATCCAGGGGGTGAAGGCAGAGGAAACGTGGGAGCGATGGTTGGGGGTCCAGGTGACAAGGGTCAGCCGTGAGTTGGCAGCAGGGAGGGGGCCACAGAGATCCACGAGAATGGCTGGGAGGGGAAGGCGTCGAGGAGGGGTCCAGGGAGGCAACGGAGACACAAGAACAAAAAGCTGCATGAGTTCAGTACAATCAAGCACTGAGTGAAGGTCCAGGTCTCCTTTTAAGCCTGGGCTGGTGATCAGTGGCAGCTGGGGTTGAATGCAGATCAGCAGCACCTGTGCTGCTGGCTCTCCCAGCCAGAGGAGGAGGACTCCTAACAGAATCGGAGTAAATAACTGTGGTGTACCTGTTTAGAATTCAATTAAATCTTCCTGTGTGAATTAGTGTGAAGACGAGGTGACCCGTTCCCTCTTCAGGGAACTAAAGGCTGATTTATGGTTCCGCGTTACACCAACGCAGAGCCTACGGCGTAGGGTACGCGTTGATTTAACGCAGAACCGTAATTCAGGCTTTAAGATCCCAGGGAGTCGTTTACACCGTGTCATAACTGCATGCGAGCGTCCGACTATCGCGTCGAGCTGCGTGACATCGGACGCTCTCTGTCCACACTGAAACCATTAAACTCGTGGCCAGTTAGGACAGTCCAATACAAAAAAAATAAAGCAATGGAATTGATTTTGTCGCTGACGCTCGCTCGCATGGGACACGCTTTAATAGTGTCCCATGCTGCTCTTCTGTCCGGAGAGGCTTTGTGTCCTCCCCTGCTACACGTCAATCAGGCAGCCAATCAGCACAGAGCCTCATAATCATAGCCTCCCCTCCCCTCAGAATCCCTCATAGAGAAGGAGGTTAGATGCGGTAAAACTAGAGACATTGCCCAGAGGCTGAATTTCAAATTTATGTAGAAAAAACAAGCTTTTGATTGTTTTTAAGACATTCAAGGCCTGTTTAAAATATACATTAAATGCCATAATAGGTCACCTTTAATATTACAGCAGTTTATATATGATTTTTGAACTTTGATACTTTGAACTTTGATATTTAAATGTTGTACAACTTGACTGAATTGGTAATTGGTAATCTGAATAGTTTTATTTCAATGTGGCACTACTGTAGCATAACCTGTGAGGGTTATCCTTTAATTGGGCTTGACATATATTTGACCTTACTTATAGGTCAGGTTTTTGTATGGGGCGAATCCAAGGACCAGTTCAGCGATTCTAGGTAGATTCCAGAGTGTTCCAGTGTTCCACTGGATGGCGAGTTAACCCAAGATCCTAGGAGACGATAAACACACAAAGACACATTCACACATTGATGGACTGCCAATTCCCTGCTGTACGAGCGGTACGGTAGGACAGACAATCACACATACACACTTATCATCGGACGGACTCTGTTGCTTCACGCACATGTCGTCAAGGGCCCCAACGGTATTATTTGAACTTAGAAAACTATATTTTCCTATTTGTGCACAATTTTGTTTTCTATTTTTTTTGTTACTTTGGGGGAAATTTCTAATTTGTTAAAATATTGTAATTAATGTAAAAGTTTACAAAGGCTTAAAATCACTAAAGTAACTTTTAAGCCACACAACTGTGTTTTGTCTCATTTCTCTGATGTTATTCCTACACCTAGTCTCCGAGAGTCGCTCTTATTCTTCTAAAACTAGCCCAAACTGCTTTTAATCTGCTATTACCTGTTTAAGCTGTATAAATTCATATATGCACTGCACTAACAATCATTTTAACTAGCTGTGATGAAAGACAGCAACACAGACCATTCAGAAGTCATTTAGAATGACTAAGAAAGACTTGAGACAACTTAACGTGAACATATTTTACCTGTTAGCGCTACCGAGACTGGTTTTGAAGACAAGCAAGATACTCTGGTCTCTTCTTGGAATTAGATTTCATCAAACAATCTTCGAAAGTTCTGCACTACTGCTTTTTGGTCAAAAGAGCTTATGAGACAAGCCGAGTAACAAAGAAATAACTGTTCTTAATTTCTTTAGTTTATTCCCCATACACATACAAAACAGACAGAAAATTGAGCAAGTCGGTATGCTAGGTTTGCCGTTGTCCTGATTAATGTATTGTTGGATTAATCTAGCAGCAGAAAGGTACAGAACAAAATATGTAAATACACATCAGTGGAACAAACTGAAAGTGCATGTAGGCTTTTAAATAAATACTTTAAAAGTATTTAAAATATTTATTTAAAAGTAATAATGGGTTTTACCCTGCAATGAAAGAAAAGCAAATTTACTAAATGGTTTAAAACATGCATTAAATCTCTAGGGAATTATTAGTCCTGTGTTATGAATGCTGAATTTCCTAGTTTAGCTTATACTTTACAGTAGCTTTGTTTTCTTGGATTACATTTAGCTTAAACCTGCTGGTGCACCACTGATGGCATAACAATCTCGGTATTTGACTTTCCTGAGATTTTAAAATCCCACATGCCTCTGGCGAGTATGTGAGGATTATATCCAGCCTTGTATTTAATATAATCCACTAGATGTAGCAACCGGCGGGGAAACACTTCTACTGTACCTGGATCTTTTTCTGCATACTTTTGAAGCCAAAAAACAGGCCGAGTAATAAAACCTTTGCTTTAGCTGACTTAGTAAATTTTACTGGGGGTATTTTCAGTGCTTGCTTATAACGGCAAGCCCTTTTGTATATGAAGATATTTTCTTTCAAATCATTGAACTGATGTTTTAGCACTGGAAAGATGTCAGGTTGATATGAATAAACATTTTCATGATTGTTAGGGCAAAAAGGTAAAACAGGAAGAGGAGGGGAGGAGAGAAACCAAGTTATGGATGAGAAAAGGACAGGAAGTCAAAAACTAATTAGAAAGAAATACCCTCTCTGTTGTCTCTAAGAATACAAAGAGAAGTAAGGAGTAATACATAATTTCCTTGTCGATTCCATTTTGTGTTACCACTGACTTTTCATAGCACTACAAACATAAATAAATATGTACAATTGCCATTTGAAGAATATGGACATCTTTACTGTTGGGTTACATGATGTCCGGTGATGAGCCTGCGCTGTAATGTCATTATTATCCTGATACCTAGACTATTTGCTGTTCAGAATTTTGATTTATAGAAAAAAATAAAAGTTTCTGACCAGCTTACTTCTTGCTCAGATTCACAGATTTGATGGATGGCCTGATTCTGTGTGTGTCACTATTGTGTGATACGTCTTTCATGATGAGAGACGCCCCGACCCCACTCATTGGGTGACAATATCAAGAGGATTGCCTCTGCCAACGTAGTCTCCCTCCCTCCTCTGCTTCCTAAATGTGCTTGATGACAGAAGCAATGCCTGGTGTGCAAAGATCAGGAAGCAGCTGCAGCCCATCAGTCAGCCTCTCCACAAAAGCGTGGCTGCTGCGTCCGCAAGCCACCCGTTTAGAAACCGCCGAAGAGACTTAGTCTTGGTCAAAACATGGCTGTGTGCGTTTCTGGGAATTCATTAAGTTCCTTGCCTTGCCTGTTCTCCCAGACACCCCAGTACCTGACCGCAGCACAAGCTGCTGCTGTTCAGTCTGAACAAGGATTAAGTTAAATCAAACCAGGCCAAGCGAAATCCTGGGATTATGTGATATACCCACCTGAACAAAACCAAGAACACTTTGCAAATAAATCCACCAAAACCCACGACCAAAGTCAGCGTCTGCTGTGTTGAAAAAACAAAGAAAGAAATAAAAAAGACCCACCACTACACCCGTGGAGGACGTCACAGTAGAAAGTCCTGCGTGGTCCAGACTAACACAATGTTCTGCAGGCCTTCATATCTGCTTTGTTTCAACTTACTTTGACTCTGTCCAGTGTTCAATACGCCAACTGATTGCCATCCATTTAAGTTCACATATCTGTAAATATAAGTTACTTTTAAAAACTTTGCATTGAGTTTTTTTTTTTTAAAGATTTTGGTCATAGTAAAAGAAATCAAAAAGGTTTTTTTTTAAAACACTTTTTCTTTTTTATTGTGGACAGTAGCTGCTGGTAATTAGTACCTCAAATGGTAAACTATTTCTTGGAGTCTTAAAAATTATTTTTACTCATCTGACAAATTCTCTCGACAGCAAATTGTACACACATAAAAAGGAAACTGAATTTTTCTTTATTTAAATGCTCACATTTGTTTTATAAAAAATTATGGCAAGCTGCTAACAATTTGACATTTTATTTTACATCACTAAATTAAAAGTCAAAACACACACATGCCTAACGCACACACACACACACACACACACACACACACACACACACACACACACACACACACACACGCCTAACGATCCTCTAGGACTATTAGTCCCACGTTTATCTAGCGTAATATCCATCACAGTCAATAGCAGGGCTTTAGAACAGTAACAGACTAAATGTATTCGTATATTGTAAGTTGCTTTAGTAAGTAGAATAGACTTCCTATTTTAGTCCGCTGGAACTGAACATATTAGTGCAAATAATGCATATGTGCACATATTCAGACAGAAGTGCAACACAGTTGCTGCAGCAAAGAGAGTAGACACTGGAGAAAATTCCAGAGCGAGTGAATATTAAGATGAATTCAAATATTTTACGACTGTTTCGTGTGAATGACGATTATAGTTGATTGTTCTCAGTCATGTTCTGGTGGTGACAAAAAAGAAACGGTTGAACATGAAGTGTGCTAAAAGATATTTCAGAGAGAGATAAATGGAGAAAAGATCTAAATCAAAAGATAAAATAATTCAAGCTTGGAAATATGAGTGAATCCAGTCACACTGATGAATGCTAAAGGGACATTTATTTATTCACAAGTCTGAGCAGGAAACTAATCATTTTGAGCAATTAATGTTATCAACTTTGAAATCATGTTAATTGGACTACCTGATAACTTTGTGGGTAAATGAAAAATAATCAAACTGGAAATGTGTGTGAGCTGACAAGTCACTTTACTCCCAATTTTGCATTATTCACATTCCAATGTAATAGAGTAGAATATAATAATTATCCATGTCATTATTAATAAAAATTACATTTGAAAATAAAGCTGCTTATATAAGCTGCTTATATAATGAATAACCCAGCGTATTTTGTGTGAAGTATGAACAAACGCGATACACAGAAGGATAATATAGGCTGACTGTGACAAAAATAAAAACAATTAAAGCTGCAAGCAGCGATGAACGGGCCATCGCGCATGCAATTTTCACCAATAAAGCTCAAGGACTCAAAACTAAGTCTGATGACACCACCCATGAGTCTTTATGTCAAACCATTCAAAAAATATGGCAGAAAATAGGAACTATAAAATATTGACAAATCAGAAGAAGGGGAGGGGCTAATTTGCACCAATTATGGTCAAGGACTCAAAATCATGTCCGATGACACCGCCCACGAGTCTTTATGTCAAACCATTCAAAAGTTATGGCAGAAAATAGGATCTATCACATATCGACCAATCAGAAGAAGGGGCGGGGCTAATTCATGCCAATAAATGTCAAGTAGTCAAAACCGAGTCAGATGACACCACCCATGAGTCTTTATGTCAAACCATACAAAGGTTATGGCCAATGTTCCCTCTAATTTTTCATGTATCTGGGCACACACACAAGCTCCCTGAGCAAACTGAGGATGACTGTGAGCAACATCACATATGCACGCTTTATTTTTAAGAATCTCATTACACTTAAAACAAGACTCGTCACTGGAAAAAACAACAATTTTCACCTGTTTCAAGTAAATTTTCACTTGAAATAAGTAGAAAAATCTGCCATTGGGACAAGATTTATCTTCTCATTACAAGCAAAAAAGTCTTGTTCCACTGGCAGATTTTTCTACTTATTTTAAGTGAAAATCTACTTGAAACAGGTGAAAATTTCGACTTTTTTCTCGAAATTTTGAGAAAAAAAATCGAAATGTCGAGAAAAAAAGTTTTGAGAAAAAAGTCAAAATTTAGAGAAAAAAAGTCAAAATGTCCAGAGAAAAGTTGAGATTTTGAGGAAAAAAAAGTCAAAAATTTTATGAAAAAAGTTGAAATGTTGACAAAATTTTGTTTTAATTGACCATTTTCACCTGTTTCAAGTCAATTTTCACTTGAAATAAGTAGAAAAATCTGCTAGTGGAACAAGATTATTTTGCTTGTAATGAGAAGATAAATCTTGTCCCACTGGCAGATTTTTCTACTTATTTCAAGTGAAAATTTACTTGAAACAGGTGAAAATTGTCACGTTTTTCTGGTGTTATTTTTCTGGTGATGACTCTAAATGTTGAAATAGCAGTAAAACCACATTCATTGATGAAATTACATAAGGGATGGAAAGGAGGCATGACAGTTTTACAGGGGGATGATTTGGACTGTTTTTATTTCAGGGGGGATTAATGATTTGGACCGTTTTTATTTCGGGGGGGATGATTTGGACCGTTTTTATTTCGGGGGGGATGATTTGGACCGTTTTTATTTCAGGGGGGGATGATTTAAACCGTTTTTATTTCAGGAGGGATGATTTAAACCGTTTTTATTTCAGGGGGGATGATTTAAACCGTTTTTATTTCAGGGGGGATGATTTAAACCGTTTTTATTTCAGGGGGGGGGTGCCATCTCCCCTCATCCCCCATTAACTCCAGTACTGCTGGTAGACACAGCAATGGTATGGATAGCTTTTAGCAGAGGCTTCAGACTTTCTCGTGTCCGGGATCCCCACAGCTCCTTGTATTCCCCAAATCCTTCAACACTTCTCCTCCTCTCGACTCGCGGGACCTCCGTAAACTGATTTATGGTTCCGCGTTACACCAACGCAGAGCCTACGCCGTAAGGTACGCGGCGACGCGCATGTACGTTGCGCGTTGCCGCGTACCCTACGGCGTAGGCCTTGCGTCGATTTAGCGCGGAACCATAAATCAGGCTTTGCGAGTGAACGTCTCACGAGGGGCAGTCGCGTTGCAACGCCACTGTAGCCAAATCGCAAGGAGAGAACAGAGAACTGAGCTCATGAGAAGTCCCAGTACGCCAGAGGCTAATATTGAGAAGTGGGGGTACTCCGTACCGGCGCGTACCGGCCCACTTAAAGCACTGCGCTGGATAGACTTTCTTGTGCGCTGAGAATATGCGGGCAGTGCGCGATTGCGCACGCGCGCAGTTTAGAGGGAACATTGGTTATGGCAGAAAGTAGGAACTATCAAATATTGACCAATCAGATGAAGGGGGTTGCGCTTTTTGGCGTCTATTGTCGCCAAAGTAATGCTTTTGACTGAGAAAAGTAATGCGCATTGTCGCAGGATCGAGACGCACATTTTGATGAATAACACACCTGGGTGCATGTTACTGTTCGGAAGAAATGGCATAACTTGCGCCAAAATTACACGATTAATTCAAAATGGCCGACTTCCTGTTCGGTTTCGGCCATGGCGCCAAGAGACTTTTCTTTAAGTTGCGACATGATACAGGTGTGAACCGATTTTCGTACGTCAAACCGTATTGTGCGGCACAAAGTTTTCTAGGGGGCGCTGTTGAGTCATTAGGCCTCGCTCATTATAATGCAAACCATTAAATATCAGATTTTTCACCAGGCCTGGCATGCGTGCAAAATTTGGTGACTTTTGGTGCAGGTTTAGGGGGCCAAAAAGGTCCTCATTTCGTCGGAAGAAGAAAAATAATGAGAAAAACGAGAAAAAAAAATTTCTACAGATACAATAGGGCCTTCACACTGTCAGTGCTCGGGCCCTAATAATCGTTGCGATTTCAAAAGGGCTTCGCACAAGCCTTGCTGGTGCTCGGGCCCTAATAAAACCAAATGCTCTTAAAATCATCAGGGTGTCTGTCACATCGCGGCCACTTGCCCTTCCTCCTGTGTTACCAGTCTCACTTCTCCCCTGAAGCCCTGATTGTTTCCACCTGTGTCAGGTTGTTCGACTGGGTATGGTGACCCAGCCCACTACAATGGCTACTTGTAAGCTTGTTTCTCCTGCTCCATACACGGGAGCCCATGGGTTATTTAAGATTTTCTTTGACTGTTCGCTTCACTTTGAACTCATCCATTTCTCACTGACCGGTCTAAGACGGCATTTATGATTTCACATCTAACTGATAGAGCCAAGGCATGGGCCTCCGCTGAATGGGGACGGGGTTCCCATATCTGCAACTCTCATCTTTCAAGCTGCATTAAACTTTAGAACATAAGACTTTTGATCCAGTATCTTCTAGCATAGAAAAAGCCCAGGAGCTGAGCAGCATGAAACAGGGCAGTGGGTCTGTGTGCGACTACACCATCTTCTCCCGCACAGTAGCGGCGGAAAGCGAGTGGAATGCCACTGCGCTCTGACGTTTTCCTAATGGGGCCCCCCACATCTATACAGGACCTCCTCGTTACCTTGGACTTACCCGACTACGTAGACACACTCTCCATCAGGACAGACAACAGCGAAGCAGAAGACTGTTGCAGAAGGTTGTTGCAGTGATAACCTTCCACATCCAGTGGAAGTGGGGCGGCAGTAGCTCAGGTGGTAGAGCGGGTCGTCCAATGATCGGAAGGTTGGCAGTTCGAATCCCGTTCTGTCCCAGTTGCTGTCGTAGTGTCCTTGGGCAAGACACCTTACCCACCTTGCCCCGTGTGAATATGTCTGAATGTGTATGAATGTTTTGTGGTGGTCGGAGGTGCCGTTTGGCGCGGAATCGCAGCCACGCTTCTGTCAGTCTGCCTGTGGCTACAAATGTAGCTTACCATCACTGGTGAGAATGTGTATGAATGAATAATGGTCTAAGTGTAGCACTTTGAGATTCACTGAATGTAAAGTGCATTACAAGTTAAATTCATCAGTTGGGCAAACACACGCTGGAGCCGCAACCTTATCTATGCATCGATCGCGAGGAGGAACCCATGCAGCTGGGGAGAGCCCATGGTAACAGACTCCGAATATGGGTTTCCTCAGTTTCTAAAACAAGCTCAACTGAACCCTCTTGGTTGGGGTTAAGTAACCTCGCTTTGTGAAATGGACTCCTGGTATGACTGTTCTCTCACAACGTTTATTTATTGCTTGATCAGTTGTGCCCCTCTTAAAATGACAGCTAAATCCCCTGAAAGCTGGGTATGATGCAGACAATTTTGAATCTTTTGAAAGCTAAGGAAAGCACAATACATTTACTTGAACGGAGCAGACCCCCAAAAAGTTTGAGACATACTCGATCATGTCTATTGTGATCACTGTTAGTTCAGCCTGGCAGTTCGGAAAAGTACTGACTGAGGTGCAGAGTGACTGATGCCAACTGTGCATTATTGGACTAGATTTGTGATACATCCCCCTGGATACGTGTGTGTGTGTGTGTGTGTGTGTGTGTGTGTGTGTGTGTGTGTGTGTGTGTGTGTGTGTGTGTGTGTGTGTGTGTGTGTGTGTGTGTGTGTGTGTGTGTGTGTGTGTGTGTGTGTGTGTGTGTGTGTGTTGCAGGAGCACAGACTGACATTTGCCAAGTCCTGGGAGGCTCATGGTTATTTATATGATTAAGTGTGTGGGATACACATTTCGAAACATGCAGAGTTTTTGCAAAACATGTGTCAAGCAGAATAAATGATTTAAGGGATTAGAAAATGAAGGTCATAAACATTCGATGTCATGAGAGTTAAACATTTTTGATTAAGCTATATGATTTGACTATGGATTCAGAGATTTTAATGAAATTAGGGAAATACATTTTTTTTTAAATCTGTAGCATATTAGTGTATATGTTAAAAGCCCTATTAATCTCATGTATTTTGAAGAATGAAACCAGTGATAATATGTACCATCACCACATATTTTATGTGTTCAAATAGAAACTTTCAAGTTAATTCAGAACCATATTGGGAGACGTGGGCTTTTGAAAATCTTGAAATTTGAACAAAGAAGGGTGTGATAGCCTCGGTGAGCAATCACTGGCTGGGACCTGGCTATCTGGTGCTGCAGGATGGGGAGATTAAAGTGTGGAGTTTTCTGTATGAAGGTCAGTACCTTTCGCATCGTTTTATGCCTTTATGTGTGCATATGTACATACCTTTTTTGCAGATTAGCGGAAATCCCATTAGATATTGAGAAGAATCTAATATGTCTTTTCAACATACACAGTCCTTTTCTCCCCCAGCAATGATGACTGTTTAATCAGGTTTACTTGTATTTGAATGTCTGCCTCGGTTTTCCAACAAGGTCACCATGTAAAGAGCAGTCAGAGACGGAGTGCAGTGGTGTTTGTAACCTGGCTGACATTACCGCTGTGTCGGGGGAACTCCCGGAGTTTTCTTGCTTCAGGGCCAACAGGACACTGTAGTTATGATTAAAACTAGGGTCGCACCAAGGTGCAAGCTGGAATGTCTGCTGGGATTTAGCTATTATCCTAGGTCCCTTTTGTTTAAGACCATGTGTATTTTGGCCTTCACGTTACGATAAAGGCGCCACACACGGTTGGTCCTCAATGACCATGTGAGGTAAGCCCTAGGAAATAAGATTTTGGAGAATGACATTAAAGTCCTCTGATCCTCTCTTGTAACGGCGAAAGGCAAAGTGACTCTTTGACAACACTGGGACGCAATTTGCTTATTATCCTTTGGCATAGAAACATGTCACGTCTTGCTTGCTGCTTGGGCTGACCTCTATTCCACCACTAAACCATTTACATGGAGGAGGCAGGACCTGAATTATTTACATGTCCTGTCACATGGAAAAGAACGAATACCCCTCTTAAAATTGCAGTTTTACACATCAAATCATGATATCATACATTTTTATATCGTTTTCAAAATAAGATAACACCTCATATAAGTAGATTATTTATCCAGCAAGGGCAAATACTTTCTGTTACAGCAGCGAGTAATAAAACAATGCACGAGCCAATAATGGTATGTTTTGAGAAATTGACATAAAAAAAACGAAAAAAAATTAAATAAGCTAAAATTTGTAAGGTGGTAGAGTTATGACAAGGTGGCATTGTAGTTTAAAAAACAGTAAATACAAATATAATGTGTGAAATGACAGTGAATATTAAACTTGCTTTCGAATGCATACAGATGTGAAGAGCATTCACTTGTGACATAGAGGTGAGGCGTGGTGGAGTAAATGATGCATCATTCATTAGTCCCTCAGTGCAAACTCAAATGTCTCTGGGGAATACCATCACAGGACTATTATTGGTCAATACAAGGAAATGAAAAGTGTCGTAACTGGGGTGCGTGCAGGAATATTATTCCAAAATGGATGCTGTGTGATGTCACATAGGTACAGGTGGAAATAAAACGTGAACCCAGTTGAACCTGAACTGGTATTGTCCATTTACGCGATCTTTGGTCATAGATAGGAGAGGTGTTGTTGCGTATAGATCAGGGGTTGGCAACCCGCAGCTATAGAGCCGCATGCGGCTCTTTAGCGCCGCCCTAGTGGCTCCCTGGACATTTTTCAAAAATGTTTGACCTTTTTTTTCCTTTTTTCCTTCTTTTTCCTTTCCTTTTTAATCTCAACATTTCGACTTTTTTCTTGACATTTCGACTTTTTTCTCAAGATTGTACTTCAACATTAATCTTGACATTTCGACTTTTTTGTCGAAATTTTGACTTTTTTCTCGACATTTCGACTTTTTTCTCGAAGAAAAAAAAGATCTTCCCCCAGTTATAACTAATATAGATGCATGCAGCATGTGTTGCCTTCATTCTAAGGCTTATACAAGACTTTTAATTTTTTGCGGCTCCAGACATATTTGTTTTTTTGTGTTTTTGGTCAAATATGGCTCTTTCAACATATTTGGTTGCCAACCCCTGGTATAGATGAAATCAAGACAATGATGAAATAATCAGTGATACCGAGATTATTTTGTTCCGATTAAGGTAGAAGGAAGCTATGTAAAAGCTTGGATTTGAGAAACCACAAATTCTGGTTTCTGGCTATTAGATTCTCTCAAGAGCATTTCTGAGACTCTCCTTAATGAGCTTCATTACTCAGAACGTTCATGGCTTACCTGTAACATTATTGAACTCACACCTCAGACTTCTATTCACCCTTAGACACACTAAATGTCTTAACCAGCCGAAGGTTTTAGTTTGTTGCAGCAGTATTGCTGTACATCTGCCTCCTATTAAGCATTCTAATTGTTGGTCTAATTAAACTCCATTCCAGTTCCCAAGTGGAAATGCCAGTGAATGGAACAAATTCTGAGTTTCATTATTGTTAACAGTCCATATTCTGCATGCGCTTCATTGCAGAACTTTGCATCTTTATACAAGTTTGGTTAGCATCTGAAGATGAAAACATGTAGTGGATTGTTTTCTTATAATGTTGGACATAATTACAGAACACACTCACATTATCACATGAAATTGCTAAATTAGGAATGACCTAATACAAGTAACATCTATTTAAAGGATACGGCAGAACTATAAATTAAATGGTTGAATGTGCAAGTATTATTAAAGTGTTCTAAGAATTGCCTTTTTTTTTTTAAACTAAAAATATTTCTTCAAACCATGACCTCAATTATGGATAAATTACAGCTGGTCACCACAATGGACAATGCTACAGTGGACCAGTTTCAGGATCTTTGGAGTATGTTTTTAACTTTTTTTTTTTAGATCATTAATTATTTTGAAGTCTGTAGTGAAAAGGAAAAGTCAAACGGTGGAAGTTTCAAACATTTCATGACTTTTTTCCAACTGTAGTTTTCTGCTCAATTTATTTTGGATTTTTCATCACTTCACCCCCCCCCCACCCCACTGCCCTGTCAATTCTACATTTGACAGAGTCATTCAGAATATCCCCGTTTATGTCTAATGTGCTGGAACTAAGTATAATAGACAAAATTACATCTATTTCTAACCTAAATAAAAGAAAAAAACTCAATTCAACATTCACTTTTAGTTTCACCTTGTACTGCAGCACAGAGTAGGTACCCAAGATTTTTCATGCTTTGTGTTGTCATGTTCATCAATCTTCATTACTGAAGTTTAAAGGAGCTTGAGGCAGGATTGTGGCAGGATTTATGAAAAAAATTCGTAAACGTTTTAAGTTTTCTAGTAATAATGTCAGATGAAGCGTTCCATACCAAAACAAATGAGCCCTGTAGTGTATCTCTCCGTTGCCTTGAACAGGCTGTGTGCTGCAATTCCGGGCCGGAATTTCCTGCGCTGTCCTGTGGATGTGACGTCACATGACGCTGCATGCACGGCCATCGTGGTGAAGGGTGGCGCTAGAGAGTCTCATTTCTTAAAAGGAGCCTCATGCTCCTTTAAGTCTGAAAGTTTGCAATAAGACAACTTCACAACAATACATTTTAGCATTTTCCCACAAAAACCAAATCTTGAGTTCCCTAACCTGAACCTGTGGTCCTGCATGTTTTATGTGTTTCTACTCCAACAAACCTGATTCAGATTAGTCCATCACCTCATTAGCTTGTCATCAAGGTCTTCTGAAGAGTGTTTGGCCCACCTACTGTATTTGGGCCAGGTGTGATAGAGCAGGAAAACCCCTAAAGGCTGCCGAACACCAAGAAGGCAGAAGCAAAGCTGTGCAGCTGGGTTCCAGAACTAAACTGCTTAAAAACAACCCAACGTTTGAAAGGGTTTCTATATATATAAAAAGTCAAACTTCATGTTCATGTTATCATTTATCCTAACCTTTATTGGAATGTACATCCAAGTTTAGTTGCAGGAATCTGAGGGAACGGATGTAAGAACAAAACTGGACAAGAACATCTGAAACAACCACAACCAAATTCACTCTATCCGGATGGAGCAATTTAACTGGATAGTTTTTTTTAAAGGCCGAAATGAAATAGAGTAACAAGGCGGTTTTTAAAATGTGAAAAAAGGAGTGAAAAGTACAGATAATTGCGTGAAAATGTAAGGAGTAAAAGTAAAAAGTCGTCTGAAAATGAATTACTCCAGTGAAGTATAGATAACCAAAATTTCTACTTAAGTAAGGTAACTAAGTATTTGTACTTCGTTACTTGACACCTCTGTCTATATCCTTACTTCTAAAGTTGATAATGTTATCTCTCTAGTCCTTCCGGTTTTTTTTTTTAAATCAAAAATTACATTCATCAACACCATGTGATCACATCATCAAGGTTTTGCTTTGAAAAGCCTTTGTCAAGCAGTACCATGTGGAGCTATGTTCAGAAACACCAACTAAATCATTACTATCTATAAAAGATGATTTAAGTCGTTGAAAAGGTAAACAAGCAAACCTTAACATGTGCTTGCTGGAAGAGTCCTTGTTCTAACTTTTTTTTTTGGAGAAGGAATGGCAACATTACTAAATAGTGAAAACCTTATGATCCCAACTTTTATTATAATGTGTTGCAGATGCGACATTCAAAAAGTAATAGGAGGGGGGAATGCCTCTTAATGGTTTTCTTTTTTGTCTACTTATTTTTTCCAATATTACAGTAAATGAACATTTGTGGCACAGCATGCATTTTAACACTTTTAATCTGTGATCTGCTATAATTGAGTGTGTAAAAATATCTTTCCATGCCATGTGTCCACATTTTGATAGGTGCAGAGAAAGTTAGAAGATACACACTCACATACAGGTTAAGAGTTTGACTTTTCATGTTTTTACAGACCACTTGTGACCACAAAAGCGGTGTTAACATGCAGACCATATGTATTACATTTCCCCAGAAACATTACGGTAAATTAAAAAAAGAGAATGAAGCGGGCGGGCCGTCCAGTACAAAGGGTTAATCGCACATTTATTCACACATTTTTTTGCTGTTCTAAATTATCTTAAAGGAGCATGAGGCTCCTTTTAATAAATGAGACTCTCTAGCGCCACCCTTCGCCACGACGGCCGTCGGGGGTACTGCAGCCAACAGTGAAGCCGGCACGGGAGAACGGGGAGAACGCGCATGCAGCGTCATGTGACGTCACATCCACAGGACAGCGCGGGAAATTCGGCCCCACAAATGCAGCACATTTTGCAGCACACAGCCTGTTCAAGGCAACGGAGAGATACACTAGAGGATCATTCTTTTTGGTTTGGAACGCTTCATCTGACATTATTACTAGAAAACTTAAAACCTATACGAATTTTTTTCATAAATCCTGCCTCAATCCTGCCTCATCCTCCTTTTAAGGTATTTTTTTATGTTTTTAATACTGTTAACAACATGAGAAAGGGCAAATATGCTGCTTTATGCCAATGTTTATTCAACTTTCCACAAAAAAAGCTTTTGACCTGAATGTAACATTCCTTCATAAATACAAACACAATGTAGTCCCCAACTTTACACTTGTAAAGACTAACTTAAGATTCCTTGTTTTTTTAAGCGGCTCAATGTGAAACAACAAACTATATGCATCACAAACATTGTAGAAGAAGTGCATTGGTCAGTTGCATTTTCCATGTAACTATGTCTAACCTCATATGGAGGAAAATAAAAGGCTCAAAAAATATCCCCTTTTCCTAAGTGGGATCAAAACAGGGGGATGCGCTCTCTGCATCGGTCGTGTTCGGATGCAAGTGAGACTCGACGTACTTCGATGGTAATTCTTTTCAAATCGATGGTACATGCAAATAACTTTAGTCTTGTCCAGCGAACCATCTGGCATATTTTTGAAAGTGAACTAACCGTTCAAAAGTCCCTTTTCATTCTCTATCTTTCAGTTCACCATACTTTTCCTCAAACTACGGGTGCCGTCGATGGCCAGAACTTATATAATGCGCTTTTTTTTGTATCCTGCGAGTTAATCGTGCGTTAAAAAAATTGTCGGCATTAAGAGGACGTTAAGTTAACATGTTATTAACGCGCTAACTTTGACAGCCCTAGTAATTACCTGTCAGAAGAGCAAGATCAAATCCAATCTGGGGATGTCAATTGAGGGGAAAAACCTCCTTGAACAGTCTGGTTGGGATACGGCCAAAGAAACAAGTCAGTGGTTTAGTTTAAACTATGGTTACTGCCTCAAAGAGGGCTGAAACAGCGCAGAGATGAAACAGGTGTCAGTTTTTCACAAAACTGCCCCTTTTAAAACAAAACAGGCAGCGCTGAATTGAATGCCATGAATGTATGAATGTTATTAATACAATTTTGTTTTGCAAAGGAATTTCGCAAAACAAAATGTCACTGTGTTGGCCTTAATATACAACCTTGTTTCATAGGATGAACTCATAGGACGAACTCTCTGCCTATCACTTCATTCATTATTAAGTTGAAAACCAAAACTAGTCCTTCATTTCTTGGTTCTGTCAAACCCAACACATCCTGCCATTTTTCTTTTCTTTCTTTTTTGTTCTCTGGGCTTTTGGACTCATCACTCATTATTTATAGGCACCTTTCACAACACTCAAGGACACCTTACAGAGAACATTGATTATACAACAACAAAAGAACAACATATAAAATAATAATAATACTGGTCGAAAGTTATTTACATTGCTGGTATCTGAACTGAGTTTTTTTAAGTACTGGTTATAATTACAGTTTTAAGGGGTGATGGAACAAAACCAGATGATAGTGAGGGATGTATAATGGGAGTTATGATGGGTAACTTTGAAGACAGACATGCTTTTACTTACTTGGTGGGTATGGGGTCAGTTGGACAGCTTAGCAGGGGAGGTGATTTAAGAAGGAGATGGAATTAGAAGGTTGAGAGTTTAAAAGAAGGAGGTGAATATATATATATATATATATATATATATATATATATATATATACTGTAGGTGAACAGATTGAGCAGTTGACTCTGTTACACACAGTGTGCAGTTGCTGATGAATTTATTTCAATTTGGTAATAAAAAAGGCCATAAAACGGAGTGTTGACGAATACTGATGGAAAGATGTGTCAGGTTGTTTTGTGATGTTTTTTCCTTAACTTCTATTGGTCAGGACTGAGGAATAAACATATTTAGCTTCAGACAGGGCTTCTTTGTAATGCAGGATATGATTGTGATACATGCCCTTGTGAACAAATCCTGTATTTTTTTACAACTATTCCAGACAACGGCCTTTCACTTTAAATTGCAGCAGTTCAGGGATGTACTGTACCAGAGAGAAGAACAAGGTGAAGGAAACAGTCCACATTTTCAGAGGAGCAGAGGACTCCAGAAGATGCAATTCGTTATTATAGTGCGAGACCAGTTCATCAGGGGTAGCTGAGCTTAAGGTTGTCAATGCCATGCGCAAGAGCATATTGAGCAATATATTTGATAGTGCAATATGTGATAGTACAGGCCAGTTTGCTTTGAATAGTGTCAGATTGACATTAACACAGACCAACTTATAGGCAGTTCAAAGGCAGTGCAGTTCAAAGGAGTCACACCAGCGCAACAGATGAGGTCAAAAATGATGGCCTTTTGAGTGGATGGAAAAATTCACAACTTGCTGTAGGCCAAAACTGTCCAGACAGGATGTCTAAAGTGAGAATATGGTTCATATTATCCATATGAATATTCACATCTCTCAAAAGGATTACCTTAGGAGATAAAGAACAAAAAAGCTAAAAAAAAACAACAACAGAGAACTCCTACTTTAAAAGTCGAGTTAGGCGTGGGTGGTTGATAAATGGTGGTAAATGGTGGCCAGTATAGTGGGAATTGAGACACTGTTTTGAAGGACAGTAGATTCAAAAGACAGTGAGACTGGCACAGTAACTGGGGACACTCTCCCCTTCTAGATGTGTAGTATTGTGAGACAACCTCCTCATCCAGAGGCACAAGACTGACAAATGTAAACCAATCCAGGTGCAATAGTGAAGTCTCTGGGCCATTGCAAGGTCTCAGTAAGGTTGCTTTCACACCTGTGGCCCGTTTGTTTTGTTCCGATTCAGGGGCTAAATCGATAGTTGTTTAGTTTTTCGTTGTAGTTTTTCTGTAGCGGTTCAATGCTGTTAACAAATGCCATGCGTGAACCAACTGTTCTCTCATTGGTCAGAAATGAATGCGGAAGGAGTTTTCTCTTCCGTACCCCGGGAAAAACGGTTATAATGGTTATAATCCCTTTCACAGGGCGCAAAGCGCAGACCACCTGCGGTGTGTGCGCCGCGCCTGCCTGCCCGAATTGAAATTTTTTTTATTTCACCGTGCCGCGCTGGGACGACATATCGGCACGTCCAATAGAAGAGAAGGCAGAAGAGAGAGAAGGGAGAAGAGAGAAAGTTGTGTCCAATAGGAAAGAAGGTGGTGGAGGCTGCGCCGACTCTTCTCCTTCCACCGCGGTAGCACATACACAATCACTGGAGTTGTCAGTTGCTGTGTCGATTATGTTCTCACTGCAAACGAACCGCTCCAGGTCTCGAATGGAAGCGAGCAGAGACCACCTCTCCTAGGAGATCTCGGCTAGCTTGTTTTGTGCCGCATCCGAGTGCGATTGCTGTGTTCACATATACCAAACGATCCGATCTTTAGGGGGAAACGCTCCCTGTTTCAGAACACTGCTCCAAATGGGACAGGTGTGAAAGCACCCTAAGACATCAAAACACAGTGCCATCAGTCAATGCTAAAAAATAAATAGATGAATACCATAGAATACAAAACATTTACACACAACATAAAATAAAACCAACAACTGATTAAAACCAATAAATAATTTAAAATAGCCTACTCATGCACACAATCCCTCACATCAGTTACAGTTT
Source organism: Cololabis saira (assembly GCF_033807715.1). NCBI lineage: Eukaryota > Metazoa > Chordata > Actinopteri > Beloniformes > Belonidae > Cololabis > Cololabis saira. The sequence continues at coordinate 4,960,838 of NC_084591.1, forward strand.
GTTTTTGAGTAGATTGAGTTTTGTCACAGCTGTAGGATAAAATCTGTCTCTAAAATGGGTTGTTTTTTTATTGCTATATACCGTCTACCTAAGGGCAACGGTGCAAACAGAGAGTGTCCAGGGTTAGAAGTGTCCTTTGTGATCTGTTTTGCCTTTTTTATACAGCGGCCGTTGTACAAGTCCTCCAGTAAGGGGAGAGGGCAGCTGATTAATTTTTGGGCTGTATTCACAACCCTTTGTTGTAATAATAATAATACATTTAATTTGTTAGGCGCCTTTCATGGCACTCAAGGTCGCCGTACAACAATCAAAATACAAAAATACAATTTAAACAATATACAACATGAAAAGTTTGGGCCTTTTTTGTCACCCCAAAGGTGTTCAGGTTCCACATGAGGCCCTGCTCAATATGGACCCCCAGGAAACTTAAATCAGCTACCATCTCCACACAGTCTCCCCTGATGGTTGGTGGTGTAAGGTTAATTTTTTTCTTCCTGTAGTCTATTATGAGCTCTTTTGTCTTTAAGGTGTTGAGGAGCACCTGCAATGAGCCTGGCCACTGTGGTATCATCAGCAAACTTCACAAGGGTGTTACTGTGATGGGCATAGGTGCAGTCATGTGTGTACAGAGAATCGAGCAGGGGGCTCAACACACAGCCCTGTGGAGCGCCAGTACTGAAGCTGAGGGCAGGAGATGTGTTTCCCCACCCTCACTCTCTGCTGTCCACCGGTCAGGAAGCTCTTAATCCACATGCAGGTGGAGTGAGATCCAGGTCCCCTAGTTTGTCAACCAGTCTGTGAGGGAAGATGGTATTAAAAACAAGTAATACTTAAAACTAACAAACTTCAACTTTCAGCTTTCTCTGCTCGAGATGGTAACTTGCTAACTGCACTTTCAGAGTGCCTAGCTATGCAACCCAAGTCAGGCCATGATTATTTCCCACCTCAACTACCACAATTCCCCTGGTCCTCCAATTTGTCTTTTGCAACCTTTACAGATTGTTCCATGCTGATGGAACCACCTGCCATTTGCCAACGTTTATCTTTCAACCAGGTTAGTCTTTGTTGTTAGAGCATTGAAATGCTCTCCAGTGAATTTGGGAGTTCCCAACTTCTGAAGGTGCACCACAAGCCTGTTCTTTTTTTTTTTTCGTTTCATCACTAGCATGGTGTCAGGTGCAGCTTTATTCCAAAGTCAAAAGTGTTTTGTCAAAAGTCAAAAGCTGTTAGAACATAAACCTAATCTGCTTTGTCACTGGAATACCCATATGCAGAACTTTAATAACAATTTATATTTCTAACACTATTTTACATTAAATAGGTGAGAACACTCAATTGAGGATTAAACACAGATAAGCTCATCTAATGACACACATGCAAGGCATCTCTATTAATAATCCTGAACTCCAAAGCCTGGAGGCTTTTATCTGGCTTTTAACTCCAAGCTTTAAGGGATTCTGATTTCTTTATGTAATAAAAACAATGCTCTTATTAAAAATACAGGTTTAAACGTACATTTTTTTTTCTTTAGTGCATCACCAAGATGTTTTTTTTTATTCTATAAATGACTGTTGGCTCAGGCTTGTAGGTTCGCCTCATAGGAACCTAATGTTGATAAATGATGCTGTCTTGTCAAGGTGGTTTATTTATGGTAGGAGTACAGTGCTACAGCTCACTGACTTGACGGTCTGACCCACCTCCACCATCTTGCATCACGGCCCTGTTACTCATTCTATCTGTGCTTGCCAGAGGCAACTCTGACTGTGTTCAGCAATAACTTGTTTGGACCTTTTTTTTTGTGGAACTTTCCTCATGAAGAATCATTAATTTTACCTCTTCCCTTTAAAAAATAATAAATAAATCAAAGTAAATCTCAGGGTTCTCCATATATAAAGTCTTATAGTGTGTGCGTGTGCGTGTGTGCCTGCGCGTGTGCGTGTGTGTGTGCGTGTGTGCGTGTGCGCGTGTGCGTGTGTGTGTGTGTGCGTGCGTGTGTAATGCTGCCTATAATATGAAAAGTGAATACACATTCATTTTTATTCCATCCACTTTTTTTATTCCCCAGCATTGTAAGATTTTTTTCCTCTACCTTGAGACGCTCCTTCTGTTCTCAGTGTTTATTAAATCACAGTGCTTTATTAAATGACAGACTATTGAAATTCAGACATTTCTCCCCAGTTCAGTTTGTTCTCACAGTCGTCTGCTCTTAAACTGATTTCACGCTCTATGACTGTCTGCATGGGAAATAATGTGAAGCATTATTAACTGGGAGAAAGGGAGGAGAAAATCACAGGAGACCCTGAGTAAGCGCCGAGGCCTTCAAAAAAAATAGCAGCCACTTTATCATCAAAAGTTTTATCCAAATCTAAAGTGGGCATTTGGTTCAAATTAACATTGCTCTTCTGATGTAATTCCTCCAAGCTTTTTGAGTTCATCAGTGATACTTATGATAATGATGGTCTGTGTTTTCTTAGTTTACCAGCAGAACTTGTCATCCTATAAAACAAAGACAAATGAAACAGAAGTCTGATGCAGATGGTAACTGTTGGGCCTTCTGAAATGAGATTAATGTTGGGAACAGGAAGCGATGTTAATGGGTTTTTGTTTGTTTGTTTTTTCAAAGCAGACCCAGGACACCTCAGGGAGTTCATATCTCCTAACTGGCCAGGGAATGTCTCTGTATCCTTGATGAAGACCTGGTGGAGGTTGCTAGACATAGGCTGGTCAAAGGCTCCCTATAAAGGTCGCTACCCCCCCCAAACCAAACCCAGACAATCTGATATGAACAGATGGATAGACAGTCCTTCGCCTTCTGGATGAAAGTCGATTCTATTTGTTATTCTTTACTCTCCTCTATAACTGCCCATATTTGGCTCAAATTACTGACAGTCTTGAATTCCTTGGGCAGAATTTAACAGAATGTTCAGAAATACACATTATTGAAAACTTGACTATGCATTTTTAAAATGGACTGAATTGATAATAAAATGAAATTATACAGCGGTAGTATAGTATATATTGTTAGAGGTTCATAAAGTGTAATTTGGTAATGATTATGTAGAAAATGTTATATGAACTGTTTACATTTTGGAAAACTAGCAGAAAAAGAGAGGCACGGTTGAAATTCCAGAGGTATGATGGATTCTCTCTTTTAGAAAGCAGAAGTGTGACCTTAGCCAGCAGTTTAATATCCAGTGTTCAGAGATGCTCCTTCACAGTAAACGGGCCCAGGATTACACTTTTTTATTAAACACTGCAGTCCATCCTTCTTTGTTGTGTCGTTCTGTTTGCTGTCATCCTGTATGAAAACTGGATAAAGAGAGTTGGGACCCAACAGTTCCTGCAGCTAACTCTTAGTAGAGTTCAGGACTCTTTCATCCCACCATATCTGACTCATGAAATGGTTTCAACTTTTTCTTTTATTTATTAAATTTTTTTTTTCTTTTCTCGCGCTTAACTTTTTCACTGACTGTTTCAACCCATATTGATGTTACTTTGGGTTTAAAAAAAGCTTGGGTAGCTGCTCTCATATGTAAACAAATTTCCTGTTTATCATGGTTCTTCACCATTACAGATGGTAAAGTTCCAGAATTACCAATAGACATGCTTCCAGCAGCACAGCTTCAAAGCCAGTGTGAAAAAATGTGCTTAAAAAAAAGGGTCCGGATCAGTAAGGAAAACGTCAAGATTTTGCAAAGGAAAGCACAAGATGACAATAATTAGTGTTAAAGGAGCATGAGGCTCCTTTTAAGAAATGAGACTGATTAGCGCCACCCTTTGCCACGATGGCCGTCGGGGGTACTGCAGCCAACAGTGAAGCCGGCACGGGAGAACGGGGAGAACGCACATGCAGCGTCATTTGATGTCACATCCGCAGGACAGCGCGGGAAATTCGGCCCCACAATTGCAGCACATTTTGCAGCACACAGCCTGTTCAAGGCAACAGAGAGATACACTAGAGGGCTCATTCTTTTTGGTTTGGAACGCTTCATCTGACATTATTACTAGAAAACTTAAAACGTATACACATTTTTTTCATAAATCCTGCCTCAATCCTGCCTCATGCTCCTTTAACAGTCGAGCACTAGGGTGGTGATATCCATTGTCTTGGTTTAGTACTTGCCGAGATCCAGCTCCAGGTTGCAGAGACAGTGGTTAAGGTATTCTTAGACCATGTGAGAGCGATACTGTAATCTAATCTCTTCACTGTGTCCCGGTTCAGTCTTCGAGCCTGACAGACATGTCCAAAATGCATTTTCTGTAAAACATTTAGAGGGCATCCCAACTAGATGCCCAAACCACTTCAGTTTGGTACCACCCATGCAGGGGAGCAACATTACCCTGAGTTGTTCAAAACTATCTAGTTTACCAGTTGTCTGCATGTATATGACTTCATATTGGCATATTTAAATATGTACTAGCAGTCCAAGACATGTATGTGTCATTTATATCAGTACCGCCCCGGCGCTTAATTATACTCACAGGCCTACATGCATCCCCAACGCATGTCGCACGCATTACACACGCAGCACATGCGTCACACACCAAATTTATTCAATGATAAACAATATACCCCCCCCCCCCACACACACACACACACACACACACACAGACACACACACACACATCCTCTTCTGTTTATAAATACCTGATTGTCTTACACCTCCTTTTTCTCTAATACAACACATTATACATTCATTCATTCACACACTCTACAGCACGCAAAACTGTCCAAACTACACCCATCACTCTTGTCTTTTCTTTTCTACTTTTGCACGTTCCACTTTTGGTAATCTTAATCCGCTTTTGCAGAATTTTTCTTTTTTTAAATTCCTTTTTAGTTTTTTTCTTCCTTTTCTTGAGGGACCAATAGAATATGGTAGACTTTGTTTGTTGGAAGATTAAAATGCATATATGCGGCATTAGGTTCTACCAAACTTGGTGTTAACCATTAATATATATGCAGACACGGGAGGGAAAAAAGACATTCCTGATCAGAGTACCAGTATTTATTACTCCTGATACGAGAACCAAAACAAGAATAGAAGATTGCTGCTGCCTCTGTCATAAACTCTCATTGATGTAAAATTATTTTGGGAAAATGTGCCTTCTTCTAAAACGGTAATATCTTATTATTTAGTAATTGTATGTCTATTCAACACCTCTCATTAGCGGCCAACACCGGTGCCGTGCTAGCATTCAGACACTCAGTAAACCATCTAACAACATATTTCATCACGATTATGTTGAGGCATTTTATTCAAAAAAACATAACTAAAACCTAATTTGTACTTTTTGTACCGATAAGTCAAGTTTTTAGACAGCTTTGATTTGTTCAGCACAAAAAGAATGTCACACGAAACATCATTAAAAAAAAAAAAATTCATCCAATGTTACATTTATTCAGTGTGAATAATATAGCATCTAATTCACACATACTTTTTTTAATAGCTTTATTTTTTACAGCTTCAGAGACAACCCTGGAGTATACGCACTTATCCATCAGTCAATGCTCAACTGCTTTTGATTCAGTTCACATATTTCTCTCCTGTCCATGTTTTGATGCACTGTTGGTGGGTTAGTCATTTTTCAAAAAACTGAACGGAGTATACACAAAAATGAGGTCAAATTGAGGCAAAATACTGGACCTGAAGAGGATCAGGTCAGCAAAATGAATAACAAAATGACATGCATATATGTATATACAGTACTCGAGATGAGGGGGGATGAGGGGGAATGTCATCCCCCCCGAAATAAAAACGGTCCAAATCATCCCCCCTGTAAAACTGCCATCCCCCCTTTCCATCCCTTATGTCATTTCATCAATGAATGTGGTTTTACTGCTATTTCAACATTTAGAGTCATCACCAGAAAAATAACACCAGAAAAATAACTTATTTGACGATTTTCACCTGTTTCAAGTAAATTTTCACTTGAAATAAGTAGAAAAATCTGCCAGTGGGACAAGATTTATCTTCTTATTACAAGCAAAACAATCTTGTTCCACCGGCGGATTTTTCTACTTATTTCAAGTGAAAATCTACTTTGTTGTAAATTGTTGTTTTTTCTTGTTTTAAGTGTAATGTTTTTTACTAAAATGAGACATTTTAACTAGAAATAAGACAAATATTCTTGTTACGATTGTGAGTTTTTGCAGTGATCCATGTTACTTATCCTGTGAAGGACAGAGTCATATTGATAAGTTCAGAAAAGTGTTTTTTATTGTTGTGTTTTGATGTATTTGATGTAAGCCCAGTGGATATTTAAAGCTTACAGAAGGCTGCATTTAACTGCTGCTATGTCATTCCTGCAGTATTTCTGCAGGTGTTTTGGTCACTGCTATTATTTGTAATATATTATATTATTTGTAATCAGCACAAATTATCTTTCCCCATATGATAAAATCCACCAAGTACTGTGTATATATATATGTTTCACATATGGGGGGGGGGCGCGCAAAATAAACTGGCTTGTGATAACAGAAAGTGCTTTTTAATCTAATAGAGAGCTTTCCAGCTGTGAATTACTGCGGATGTGGAGTGGATGTAGTACTCTTTAGTCTGGCATAAGCTGGTGCTCTGAGTCCTCCTATGCGACTCTTTACAAGATGACGAACCATTTGCAATATATAGTATTCTCCTTCATACCTTCCCCATTCGCAAAGTAAAGGGATATTTGTTAATACCTGGAGGACACTGCGCTAAGCTTAGATTTTAACCATTTTACAGTTTTCTGTATGAGAAAGTCACATGACCCCTTACATCTCACTGCAGTGTTTTTTTACCACTGGGATTTTACTTGCAGCTGTAGGTTAGCTTGATCTCAAATGACTATGTTGTTTAAACTAGAAAAGTCACATCAACCACTGGAGAGTGCTGTGGAGTCTGGACTGGAACCTGCTGTTAAACTGTTCCATCGGGGTCCACCATCCAGCCCTGCGCTTCGCCGTGGTCCTGACGTATTTCTCTGGTCTCTTTCTACACTAATTTTAGACTAACTACACCTCCTTTTTAAGCACTGACTCTTCTACAATGTGCTTTGAAAAAATAAAATGTAATGTTCAGAAGCTTTTGTCGGTTTTCATTGTCTGTTTTCTCACGTGCTCATTTTGGAGTGATAATTCTGTTCGATATTTCTGTTAAAAAGGTTTTGGCCTCTTTGTTAAATTGCACACATCCCACAGCTTTTAGTCACTCATTGAGGCTGCACCTTATGCTGACCTTTCAAAGTGAGTGATTTTAGAGGCAAAAAAGAAATCAGACAAATATCTACAGTTTCTTCTTTTTAATATCTTCCTATATATTTTGAATTTTAAAATAAGTATTGCGTTGTGTATTATTGGTATAATTGTCAGTTATGATGTCCGGACAAGCCAGTCCAGCCTCTGTGCTACGGATTGTGACTAATAGTAGCCTTTAATATAGATGAACCACAAGGAACTGCTATGAAATGGACTTATTTCCAAAAAGACAGTAAATGTGCCAACACTGAGACGATGGCTCTGCTGGGTAACGGAACAGGAAGTTCTGCAGATGTCAGTATGAAGTTGGAGTAGGACCCAGATGCAGGAGACCAGAAGGCAGGTGTTCCTAAAATGATGATTTATTAACTTAAACTCAAAAACGCTGCTGAGCAGGATACAAAAACCAGAGCTTCAAAAGAACCAAAAGTACAAAAGCGTGACATGGCACATGGAGGAACAAAAACAGGACGGACCAGCAGGGAGCAAGGGAAAGACAAGACCAGATATACACAGAGGGGTTGACGAAACACGGGTGCAGAATATCAGGGCAGATGGGAACAAGGGAAGTCAAGACAGAACTGAAACACAAAGACACGGGTTTCAAAATAAAACAGGAACTGACAAAACCGTGACAGCAGATAGGTAATGACAACAGGTGAGTTTGTTTTTTAGCTCGAAATAGTGGGTGAACTTATCCTGTTAACCAGAGAGGGTTTTCTACATGAGCCTGGCTTTGTAAGCGTTTGCACTGGCTGGACAGAGTGACGAGAAGACAGGTGAGGAATGCCATGCTGGCTGGCTGGCTGTGTTTCCACATGCAAACAATGAAGCTCTGGTCGGCTTTAAGGCCGATTTGAAATACATTTACCAGGAGCCCTCTGTAGATCCAGACTCAATTCAAATCTGCAATAAAGCACACAAACTGGCACTAACTGGAAACCAGACTTATAAGCAAAAGGTCATCAGTGCAGCCACACGTGAATTAGAGGAGTAATCTAGTCGGAGAAGCCACAGGTGTGGAAGGCAAGAGCAGAGGTGAGACAAAACACACACACAGGAAACCCATGCATCCAAACAGCCTGATATCACTGATGAAAATCAAAAGATAGCTCCTTTTCAATTGTTTTAATGAGAGTAGTTCAGCAGAGTCCCATTGTTTGTTACTCTAAATGGATATTCATTTTGTGATTGAGTGATGTGAAGTCAGTTTTACATGTAAAACAAATTATTTCATGTATACTTTAAAGGCCCCATAGAGTCAATGTTGGTATTGTAGCATACTTCCAGTTTTAAGCTGACATTTACATTCAAAATGGTGCAGTTTAGTGTTCAAGTTAAATCAGAGCTAAATCAACCCAGGTCTATAATTACATGGTAATAAACTAGGGCTGAACGATTTTTGAAAATAATCGAATTGCGATTTTTTTCCTCAATATTGCGATTGCGATTTAATATGCGGTTATTTTTTCAAGGTCCTGTTCTCATGTATTTTTCAACTACACAAGCAATAAATCAGTCTGTTTTATAATAAACAATGTCAGATTTATTTAAAGCACAGATTACAACAATAAAGAAATTAAATCTGTGGCTTTACCTCTTTAACACGTCTGCACACGTCTGTACACACGAGTGTTATGGGTCGTTCTCTATGAACCCAATCACACGACACCAAACAGGGTTAAACTTTAGCCAAAACGGGCGTAGTTTAATAGAAAAACACAGAAAAACCCCCACAGGGAACAAAAAAACCTTCCTCACAGGGAACTCAGAACTTCTTCACAAATAACTCAAAAATCAAAGGGAGAAAAAAAAACATCAGCAAACTAACAAACAAACCAACAAAGCTCTGTTGTGTCTCGTCAAAGGTGTTAGTGTCAGTCATGTTCAAGTTTAGTATTTCATGTTTCATGTCATGTCTGTGTGCATTTCATGCACTTCCTGTTTTATTTTGATACTCACCTTCTCCCTCTTGTTTCAGATCCTAACTTCCACTGTGATTGTCAACTCCGCCCCTGATTGGTTCCACCTGTGTTCCCCTACCTCATGTATAAATAGTCTGTGTCTCCCCTTGTCTTGTTGCCAGTTTGTTGCCTCTTGTTGAGTGCAATCAAGTGTGTCACGTCCCCTTATTGTGTACTTCAAGTTTGTGGAAGATTGATCCTCCCTGAGAGCGCTTTTTGTTCTACCCTTTTGATCCTGCTCTGCAGCCTTTTTGGTTCCTGCTTTTTCAAATAAATACTCTTTTATTCCTGGAGTCGTGAATTTGAGTCTTCCTTCGAGTCCTGGTCGTTACAGGCTCAGAGTTAACAAAACGAACCAGCAATGCACCACTCGCAGCCCCGCTCTTTAAGCTCTCCTCCTGATGAGGAGATGCAGGGGCGGCTCACAGCACGACTCCACTGTCCGCCGGTGCCAGCCCGGCTCCTGCTCGGCGCCGCACGCAGCTCTTCGCCACGCCGACTCCGCGCTCATATATATTCTTGCCATTTTTCCCCCTGAGGAAGGCTTGAATCTGCTAATAGGCCTATGGTGGATTTTTAATTCCGGAGTATTCCCTTAAATCATAGCAAAATTATTTACATGCTATGCAACAGCGCACTCTGTATGTCATACCTTTCAAAAGTTATGGCAGAAAATAGGATCTATCAAATTATGTTCAAGGACTCAAAACCGAGTCCAATGACACCACCCACAACTCTTTATGTCAAACCATTCAAAAGTTATTGCAGAAAGTAGGAACGATCAAATATGGCCTGGCTTGCGTGCAAAATTTGGTGACTTTTGGGACACTTTTAAGGGGGCAAAAAGGCCCTCATTTCGTCGGAAAAATAAAAACGAGAAAAAAAAATCCTACAGATACAGATACAATAGGGCCTTCGCACTGTAAGTGCTCGGGCCCTAATAATTCAAATTTAAAGTAACCATAGATAAAGACAACTCAGGATGGACAGTGTTCATAACTCCATACATGATGTGCTCACAATATACACATTTAAATATACAAAAAGCTGGCTGTTTTTACCAGCTAGGATTAAACATATCACTCTGATATTGCTTTTACACCCTGGGTTATTTTTTCTGGTCAGAATCACTCGAGTTTGTAAAGTTGTTTTTCCCCTTGGTTTGCTTCCTCTTCACAAACAAATTAGCCTGGAGTGGTACACTTATACAGGCTGCCTTGAAATATATAACATTATGGTCTATCTTTTTTACTTCAATAAATACAATGTATGTTCAAAGAAGAACTAGTATTTGTGTGTAAGTGTTGTATACCAAAGGTTGGTTAATTACTTTTAAAATCCACGTTTCTTCACACCAAATGTTCTCATTTTTCCTTTAGCAGTCTGCCACTTAAAAGTTTGCATTATTCATGGTCTCATACTCTTACTGGCTTTGGCCCCCAGGGTCACCTCGAACTAACCTGGATGCTACCTAATAAATGATGTAAATTTCCCAGCACTATATCATTAATTTGAGTAATAGCTGCAACTATAGCTGCCAAGCTGTTTATGTGGTGGTGGATGAATCAGCGTAGTCTTTTTCTGAGCAAGAAGAGGGTAAAAGTGATCACTGTTTTAAATTACTGCAAGTTACTTTTGAATCTGAGTTGCTTTTAGTGTATGAGTGATCAGAACAGATGATGCACATCTTCTGGCCAGTCCTAAGTGCAGTTTGGCCAGTATTAGGCGATAACGGCGTTATCTTAGGGATAACGGCCGATAAGGATCATTTAATTCCTTGATGACCCTTGAAGTTGGTTTCAAGACTGAAATGCAATGTCACTGTGCAAGGTGTTGCACTGCCCATCAAATGAGGCTTTGGTTATCAGGCTCGTCCTAGTTTGTATTCCGGACAAAGGTATCTTATCTACATTTAGGATCAGGCTTAAGTCTTTTCTTTTAGATAAAACATACAGTTAGTAGGTGGCTCAGGTGACCCTGAGGAATCTCTTGTTAGGCTGTGATGGGCCTTGACTTCATTGAGGCCTCCATGGGAGAACACCCATTGAGCATTCGACATCTACTATATACTCTTCACATACAGTATGTAGGGGCCATTGATTTTGGCCATTGATTTTGATAATGGCATTAATTTTACCTCTCCGTCTTTTCCTGGTATAGCGGGTAGCTCTGGCCCAGTCTCTTTGTGTCTCTGTTCCCCTCAGTCTTCCACTGGTCACGGTGGACAGCTGCCCTTTTTTAGCCTGGTTGTGTTGGAGTTTTTCCTTTCCAGTGTTGCCCTCCACCTCATGCATGTTCATGAAAGGGGGTTAAATTAAATTAAAGTTATGATTTGATGGAATGCTTTGGTTTTCTTAGTGAGGCTGCTTTTCACAAATTGGCATCATATGGATGCAATCATAATGACTTGGACTTAATTGGAATATAATTTGATTATAATTGTACTGAATTGAACTGTATTTGGATGGAGTTGCACTGTACTTGTTTAATTTCTCCGTAAAGTGCTTTTAAACACAATTTTTTGTGTTGTAGTGCTGCACAAATAAGACTGGCCTATTATAATTTAATTGAAAATCATTTCATTGTATTGCAAAACCAAATTCAGTGTTTAAATAAATGAAAATCCTTCATTACTAAGATCTTTTATTTGAATTGGGTAACATATTGTGACACATTTTCAAATTAAAGTATTCCCAAAGCACCTGAGCATTTCTTAATAAAAGAGTATGCCATTTTAAATAAGTGTTTTTAAAATGATGTTTCTCTGAATGTATATAACAGGGTGTTAATCCATCTCATCTCATTATCAGTGAGTCTTTTGTCTCTTGTCTCTTGTGAGACTACCATGACTGTCTATATCCTTTTAATGTGGTATTCTGTTCCCTTAGTTGTCACAATTGAGGAAATTACATACAACTATTACAACTATACTTATTTTACTAATTGCTGAATCCAATCTATTTTTTTTTTTTTTTTCATTTTTCCAACTGTATTGAATACAGACTTTATTTTATCACCCACTCCGTAGTGCTGTCTCAGTCACTGAGGTTGTTAGCTATACTGTTGGATCTTGCTGCTGTTACCACTGGCAACTAGTAGCAGCTTTACCTCTACCTGCTTGAGATGAGCACTGGTTGAATGGACTAATTATGACATCACTCCACATAATCACCATGGAAACGAGCAGAAAGTGTGGTTGATTGGCAGACAAATTGGGTGACAAAACATTTTCCTTGGCCCAAATAAGATCATGCAGTATGTGTTTTTTCTGTATTTTTTACAGTGCTTGAGCTGCCACGGATGGAATGTTTTTCATATTAATCTCAGGACAGTTTCTACTTTATCAGAATGTAAAAAAATATTTTAAATATAAAGGTGTAAAGTGCTATTTAAATTGATCACTAACAACATACTGTATATGTATTTTACTGGACACAGAAAGTTCAGGTGCTGCTTTAAACCCAGAACAAGCACATTTGAATCAAGTACCACACGTTCATTGGTCGCCTTTATTGTCAGTAGGAGTATTTATTGTAAAATGGTGGGTTTTATTTTCTTAATCAAACATATTTGAACCTTAAATACACATGTTGGTACAAGTTTACAATACACAGTTAAAATTCATTGGAATTATATAGTTAACGTTTTCTCTCTTAATTTTTTGTTGTTAGTTATTTTAAAACAACACATTTATTGTTGGTTTTCAGGCTTACAAGTAGTTTGAATGGAAACATTTTAGGACTGGTAGTGCAGTTTCAATGTTTGTCATTTCAAATGAGTAATCAGCTGGTGATTGTAATCATGATTTTGAGGCTGTGGGAGGAAGCCATCGTACCGAAAGAGAAACCCAACATACAATTAGCCGAAATAAGAGTATATTAAAAAATGAAAAGAAGCTGAGAAGTAAAAATCACATTCATATTTGAGAAATTGTTTTATTTTGTTAAATTTAGTTTTTTTTAAACCCATGTTTTAGAATAACGTGTGCTTCGCCATAGATATATATTTTTCTGCTCAATTTATTTTGGTAGAAACAAAGTCTGTCATTAGACCAGCATGTTTCACTGATTCAGTTGCACCCAGTAGGGAGAATATCTGATTTTCCTCAAATTAGACTCACTCATGTAAGTGCCTTTTGTCTCCCGAAGAACTCTGTGACAAACTATGATGACTCATAATTGTGTTTTTTATATCTGCTCTTTCATCATATACATTGGTTTTGGAACCTGTTACGTTTCTTAGACATTGCAGACTGATTGACTTTCATTCCAGACATGAAAAGGTCTGTTTTGAATTCTTCAAAGAGCCACTTCAAACTGTTCTTACAAAAGACTATTGTCTTGATAATACCAAAATTAAGCCACGGATCATTGGATTTCCTGCAATTTCGTTTTGAAAATGAGTCCACAATTGCCTTAAGCCTGAAGATATATATTCTTTATATTTGAAAAATATAAAGGAGAAATAATGATCCCAGCTGCTTCTCTTTTCCTGTTAATAGACCTTTTGTGGTTAGCAAAATACTTGATCTACTTTTACTAATGTTTTCATTGAAAGTGATATGCCATAACTGCCTTAGAAACGTTTGGCTCTAATTTATTCATGCAAAAGTTAGTTTAGTTCTAAATTTACCCTGTTCACAATCTAAAAAATGTAGAATATGATATTAATAAAATCCATAAAAGTTCATTTTCAGACAAGAGATTGCTGTTAATGTGCAATGAGGATCAAAGGGTTATTAAAATGTTCGTATTTATTTTGGGCGGGTTTATTTCTCTTCATTGTTTGTAGTTGCTCAACAATAGTTGTTCAGAATGTAAAATTCAAAGCAGACCTAGAATCATCTAGAACTATTTTACATGAATAAATTATTCTTTAACCCTTGGTGTTGTTTTTTTTTTTGTTACACAGGAAGTGCTGCTGGGTATGGTGGACCCATTGCATCTTGGGCCTTTTAATTCAACATAATCAAAGATTTTTTTGTTAGAATACTCAGCAGATGTTTACTTCATCCTAATTGCTAGTAATATAAACAACACATATGTTATATTGGTTCCATTTACCTTAGTTTAATCACATTCATAAATAGAAATGCCACTCCTTTTGTTTATTTTTGTATTCAAATGTGACAGAATAAGGAAATGCATCATAAAACAGGCATAATCAACAATTATACAGATTAAGAAAGTTTTATTTATTTGAATTTCATTATAAATTTGACATACTCCAATAAGATATGTCTGAAGAACACATGAAAGCCATTGAATAAAGCCATTGAAAATGGCATGGCAACATAAAGCCATTGAACATGGCAGTTTTATACCAGATTATACCCCACATGGGGGGCAGAGGCACATTCAAACACATTTAGCTCACAAAGCAAACAACTATCTGTGAAGTTAATCAAACTTCTGAACTAATTAGTCCTCATGAAACTATCACATGTTAACAGCTGACAGGGCAGCCCTTCCTGAGTTCTGTCAGGGGGGTCGACTGTCCCACAACTGTCTCATTATTAGCCTGGACCATCCGTAAAAGACCCTCATGAAGTTCCTGTTTTTGTCCAGGAAGACATTTGACCTATGTGACCCGTTGCTTGAAAGACTTTAAGCTAAAGATGTCTGTTTGTTTCTGCATACCACAGATTAGTTCATCTTTAACTGAAATGTCACATGTGTGACCTTTTTAAACCTCGATGTCTGTTACCTCAGAGCATCTTGGGAGAAGAGCTTGGGAGTTCTCTGTGAGGGCCTGCGGGTCCTGCACTCCTCTGCTCTCCTCTCCACATTTCTGCAGAAAGCGTTAAAAGTCATACTAACAGTCTGTGTTTTTCCTTGATTATGAATTTATGTGATGTTGATTTAGGGACCCAACACTATCATTTGGAGTTGGGAAAACAAAAGAGAGTGAAATTGATCTAAACTCATTAAAGGAACAATTCATCAGGGTAGGTTTTGATAGCAAAGTTTCAGGTGTTTTAACCTCTTTTCTGATCTATTTCTGATCCATAAACCCCACAATTCAACACGTTACTGCCTCCAAGGCCACAGAACAGTTTAATACCACCACCACACAGGAACATTTTGGCCTTGCTCATCCATACAATGAATAAGTGTTAGTAGAGCTCAAAACCCAAGGGCTCATTTTTGAGTACGGAATCACAACCGTGCAATATATCTGAGCTCGTAGACTTCCGGGTTTTATAACAGTAAAATATATATTTTGGCTTTTCCCTGTTTTATGGATGTGATTACAGTCATTATTCTGTGAAATGGAGATTCAAAGTTGATAAATATATCTTCACACTTACTGATGTCGCTAGACAGTAGAGGGCATGTCTAGTGCAGTGGGTGACCAGCTAAGGTATGCTAGTCGTTAAACACTCCAATGCTAACGCATGTCTGGGACAGTAGGCGATCCAACGAGTTGTTCGGTTCGACACCAAAATTATCGGCCAAGTAATGTGAGTAGTCGCCATCTCAGTTGCTAGCGCCGGCTGCTCAGTTACCGGTGCAGGCCTATCAGTAATGAGATCAGTGACCAGCTTCAGATCGGATAAAACGTCCTTGACAAGGATGTAGACACCGCTGGCAATGTAATAGTATTCCTGGCCCTTATTCCGCGCCATAGGGACGAGCCTGTGCATCCATTTTACTACTAGATACTAGGGTGCTGATATTTGAGAAGTTAAGTGGAATCTGCAGGGCATTCAATTGCATTCAAATTCAAGTCAATAATACCAGAATTTACACTGTTCCTGAAAAAAACCTTGTAGTTGTTTAGCATGATGCATGAATTTCCCACCGGGGAACACAGCCATTAGGATGTGTTAGGGGGCATACTAAACTTTACCCAACCGGACATGCCCAGAATGTCGTGCTTCTTTCACTATCTCCCATTCTACTCGTATTACATTTTGCTGCTATCTCTTCGCATAAACATCACACACACACACGGCCATTCTTATTGTGAAAGACAAAATGTGATTCAACAGACCACAGAAGTGAATAAACACTGAACCAAATTCACACTTGGCTTTATTCATTCATTTTCTCAGTTTCAGTCTCATGAAGCTGACTAAATGTACTCTGAATCTGCAGTGTGGTGAGGGAGATTTCTTTTAATTATGGGCATGCCAAGTAGTGGCATGACCATATTGCAGTCGTCCAGAATGGCCCAAAAGGCAATGTTGCTAGCGTTTCGCTAACATGCTAAAGTCGCAAAGGTCCCACTGCGCACCAGCGGGTGTAAAGCATGACCCCGCTCTGTTGTGGAAAAAAAAAATCCCCAAAAAATGAAACACGGCCGAGAAAACCTGAAAAATGAAGGCGTTAAATTAGTATCTAGAAAGGTTTCCCTTTTTTTATTATTATTATTATTCCGCACTTTTTTTCGTCCGTTAATACGGCCCGAACCGCAACGTGCACCCATGCATGGCATACATCGTTGGATGCGTCTCCATCGTGATTCGATGGGTATTACTTTTCTCAGTAATAGGGGTTACCGTGGCAACGCTAGTTGCCAAAAAGCAAAAAAAAAGGCGAAAATTCCCACGCTTATTGCTCGGCCGAACTTTATCGTAGAGACATCGTTCAAACTTTGAAACACTCGGCCCGATAGTCTTTAAAGGACCATACAACTTCATCATTCTAGTTATTACGGTTTTTGCGATATTTAACTTTCAATTTAAAAAAAAAATCCCTTTTATTTTGGACGTTTGTTGCTAGGCAACGGTTTATCGTACAGACATCATTACAACATTGACAAACCCGGGACGCTTTGTACTGCAACATATTTTAGTCTCGTCAAGCTTGCTATCACGGTTTTTGAGGTATTCCACTTTGTTCATTTTGATGCTAACGGAATTTCGGACGCTTGTTGTGCGGCAACACAATATCGTAGTGACTTTAATTTAACGTTAAAAGACTCGGGTTGCTGTGGACTACAACATACTAAGGTCTCATTACGCTGTCGTTTACAGCTTTTGAGATATTGAAGCCTAATTGTCCCATTCTATCCTATGGAGCTTGTTACCATGGCAACAAAAACCTATGCATTTGTATGGGGGAGCATGTGAATAAAACATCTGTTAATGCTGCCCAGACCGGAACGTGCACCCATGCATGGCATACATCGTTGGATGCGTCTCGATCGTGCCTCGATGGGCATTACTTTTCTCAGTCGAAAGTGTTACCGTGGCAACGCTAGATGCCAAAAAGCAAAAAAAAAGGCAAAAATTCTAACGTTTATTGCTCGGCCAGACTTTATCGTAGAGACATCGTTCAAACTTTCAAACACTCTGCCCGATTGGCACTAACGGACCGTACAAGCTCATTATGCCAATTATGACACTTTTTGCGATAATGACCTTTCATTTTTTTCTTTATTTCCATTTGACTTTGGACGCTTGTTGCTAGGCAACAGATTATCATAGAGACATGCTACAAATGTTCCCCGACTCGGCACGCTGTGGACTTCAACATATTCAAATTTCATGAAGCTGTTATTTAAGGAAATTTTATGTCAAAATCCATGCCAAATGGCCCCATTCATTCGGATGGGTTTTTTTACCACGGTGAAACAAAAACCTATCCATTAATGTAGCCTGAACCGCAACGTGCACCCATGCATGGCATACATCGTTAGATGTGTCTCCATGTTGCCTCGATGGGCATTACTTTTTTCAGTCAAAAGTGTCACCGTGGGGGGCGCTAGACGCCAAAAAGCGCACGCCTTTAATAACTATTGGGAGCACAGGAATGAATGCAATACAACTGTAAACACCTCAAACTGACATAGAACCACCACGAACACAACCACTACAGCCCTAAACCAAAGCAGCGAGAGGGGTCGAATGGGCCGTAGGGCATGCCCATATCAAAATTTCATGAAATTTTCTAGTTTTTAATACACTTGGATGGCTCATATCAGTCAGAAACATTATTTCAGGCTGTGCTTACATATTCTTCCTCCTTGAGAATCCAACTCAGCCAGTAATTAACCTGCAAACTGCAGCTCCAATCATGCACTAATAGGAATAGGAAACGTTCACTTCTGCACGATGCTACACGCTCCATCTCGTCTGTCCAACGTACTGTAAGTGTCCCTTTCTTCCACTGCGACCTTATCAGTTATGAACCGTATCCTTCTCACTGCGAGCAAATGAAAATATGGCAGGGGAGGACAGTTTTGACTATATGAGGCTCACGATCAATTCATGTGAGGTGGCAGCCCTGTGGCATATTATCCCGCCTTGAATTTGTTCATTTCATGGATGCAAAGCATGTTGGCGACACTGCAGTGGCAAAACAAATGCCTCATTGAGGTGCAAAAATGGCCATCTGGTTTGTTTAAACCCCCGAACCAATTAATTTGATCTGATTTAATATCAAGATGATCTCTTTGGTGATTATAAGATCAATGATTGCATTTGTTAAACAGGTGTGGAAATGAGTGAGAACTTCTTTCAATCTGCCACCAGAACACACGTCTAATGGCCATCACTGGATTTTGGATTGACAGAGACTGGTTGGATAATTTAAAGGGGACCTATTATGAAAAACACGTTTTTTCTCTTGCTTTAACATATATGAAGTGGTCTCCCCTCAGCCTGCCAACTCAGAGAAGGAGGAAAGCAACCAAATTCTGCAGTGTCTGTACAGCCGCCCGGATGAGCCGTCCAGTGTGATGTGGATCTACGAGCCGTTCAGATTCTGCTCCCGTCGTTACGTAATGACGGCAGCGATTTACATCGGTTGGTCTCCAATGCGTGAAACGCCCACAACTAACTCTGGCCAGAACAACAACAACAACTCCACCGGCCAGAGCTTCCGCCATTTTTCCGTAGCGGTGTATCCTGATGGCGTCTGTTCGAGCTAGACATGCAAATTGCTCTGTTGTTGGTTGTAAAAACCAACACAAATATCTGTATTATGTCTTTGTGCTCTCCCCTGTTACATGTCATTCAGGCAGCCAATCAGCACAGAGCATCATTATCATAGCCCCGCCCACTCAGAATCCCACATAGATAATGAGGTTAGAGAATGGGATGCTAAAGACATGGCTCAGAGGCAAAAATTCTAATTTACTTAGCAAAAAACATCAAAAGCTTGTTTTTAAGACATTCAAGGCCTGTTTAAAATGGGTATTAGATGCCATAATAGGTCCCCTTTAAACACTGCTCCGTTTCAGTGACTGGTATGGAGGTCCCTTACAGAGCTGATTCTATGTTCTGGGGTTTGGATATACCTGCAAGTTGTATGGACAGGTTGTGCCAGGGAAAGGTTTCATCCAAGAAAATATATGGATATAGAGTTGGATGGATTTAAGAATGAGCACATCAGAGGAGCAGCAAGGGTTACAGGACCTAAGTAGGAGAGGCTAGATTGACAAGGTTGGGACAGAGAGGAGAAGGGACAGTGACTACGTTTACATGCAGTCAATAACCCTTTTCTAATCAGAATATTAGCATTAACCCGGTTGGGCACGGCCATGTAAACAGCAATAACCGGAATTTGCTCATATTCCAGTTTTTAAAAACCCGAATATGACCCCTGGGTTACTCTTTTTCTAACCCAAATATTTGGTCATGTAAACGCCTAACGGGATATCCCCATCAAAAGGAAGATTAATTTGTTTTCTGCGCATGTTCTTTTCGCAAGGAATCTTGGTCTTTTGAGTCCAGGAAGTTCTTATAAACACGGAGAAATGCAAGAACAGGAGGAGACTAATCATCACTTCATAAATGTAATGAAAGATATGAACATTTTGACAATTGTAGACGGTAGAAAGTAACAGGATAGTGAGATTCACAAAAAGTTGCGCGAAGCAGCATTTGTACAAACACCAGACCAGATCAAGCTCTCAAGAAACAAAACGACTTCTACTGGGCAGTTCCTTATCCGCCGTGCTGCTGTTATTGTTGTTGTTCTGAATTTGGATACAGGATACAGACCGCCGAGTCTATTCTCTATTATAGAGCTCAGAAATTATGTTATAGACAGGGGTGCACACAGGCCGGGACTCGAGGGCTAGTCTACTGCACGTTTTAAATGTTTCCCTGCCTCAACACAACCCTGATAGACAAGGCTGTGTCACCAACAGAGTTGTGTAAACCTTGATGACATGTTGATGACGACCAGTGATTAGAATCAGGTGTGTTGAAGACAGATAAACATCTAAAACATGCAGTAGACTAGCCCTGGAGTCCCGGCTAGTCTACTGCCGGGACTGTGTGCACCCCTGGTTATAGACCGTTGTGTCTATATCTATTTAAATAGATTGTGTAATTTTAGACCAGTTATGTTTTTTTTGTATTTAAACTGTGTCAAATATGGAACTGAGTCAGTCCGTGACTATCTGAGTTTTCAGCGCCATGTGATTGACAGCTGTCAGGCCTGTGTGTGTGTGTGTGTGTGTGTGTGTGTGTGTGTGTGTGTGTGTGTGTGTGTGTGTGTGTGTGTGTGTGTGTGTGTGTGTGTGTGTGTGTGTGTGTGTGTGTGTGTGTGTGTGTGTGTTCTTCTGAGCAAGTTTGTGACTTTACTCTGCTTTCTGCAGCATAGGCCTAAAGGCTTGGCTCAATAAAAGTGAGAATAAATGTTGTTTGATGGGTAGGATGAGGTGTTGTTGAACTTTAAAATGACTATCATAAGGGCCCATCGAGAAAGCTCCGCCCCCTCTGTACTGAGACCCGTGCTCCGCCACTGACTTAAACCCTCCCGTCTGCTGTGGAAAACTGAAGTAGCTCAGCTCTTTATTAAGCATCACAGGTGTACCAACAGGCATGCTAAAGATAATACCCTTTCCTTTCACTTTTTTTTCTTTATTTGGATCCAAATTAGCATTAAAATATTTTGATCATTGTGGGTCCGCTTCAGTAAAATGAGAAAACAAAACATGTAGGAAAGTACCACTACTTCTATAGGATTTAAGAGAGCAAGGTGCATCCAGGTGCTGCTGATCATGAGTGCTTGATGAAATGATCAGCAGAAAATGGGCAGAGCTCTACAAAACTAGATGTCTTGGTTTTTTTCTGGATCGAGAAAATTCAGATGTTCACAATGCCAAGAGAGACATAAGCAAGGGTCCTACAGAAGCGATAGCTGCTGCACATCCGTCTGGAAGGGGTTATAAAACCATTTGAAGTTCAACGATCTGAAAGACAATTTATGAATGAATACAGCTTCAAGTGCTGAAGATGGATCCATAACCCACTGAATCATGGGGGATACTTTTTTCTTTCTGACTTCTTTTTCATTAAATAAATAATAGCCCAATTAAAGTTGAAAAGTTATTTATTATTAGGGCCCGAGCACTTACAGTGCGAAGGCCCTATTGTATCTGTTTTTCTCGTTTTTTTCCTTCTTCCGACGAAATGAGGGCCTTTTTGTCCCCCTAAACGTGCCCCAAAAGTCACCAAATTTTGCACGCAAGCCAGGCCTGGCGAAAAATTTGATATTTAATGGTTTGCATTAATGGGCGTGGCCTAATGGCTCAACAGCGCCCCTTAGAAAACTTCATTCCTCAAGCCCCACAATACGGTTTGACGTACATGCCAATTTATGCCATTCCTTTGGCAGTTAATGCGGCCTGAACCGTAACGTGCACCCAGGTGTGTTACACATCAAAATGTGCGTCTCGATCCTGCGACGATGCGCATTACTTTTCTCAGTCAAAAGCGTTACCGTGGCGACGCTAGATGCCAAAATGCGCGCCCCCCCTTCATCTGATTGGTCCATATTTGATAGTTCCTACTTTCTGCCATAACTTTTGAATGGTTTGACATAGAGAGTCGTGGGTGGTGTCATCTGACTCGGTTTGGAGTAGTTGACCTTCATTGGCATGAATTAGCCCAGTCCCTTCTTCTGATTGGTTGATATGTGATAGTTCCTATTTTCTTCAATAACTTTTGAATGGTTTGACATAAAGAGTCGTGGGTGGTGTCATCGGACATGGTTTTGAGTCCTTGACCATAATTGGTGCAAATTAGCCCCGTCCCTTCTTCTGATTGGTTGATATGTGATAGTTCCTATTTTCTTCAATAACTTTTGAATGGTTTGACATAAAGAGTCATGGGTGTCATCGGACTTAGTTTTGAGTCCTTGACCTTAATTGGTGAAAATTGCACGTGCGAGGGCCCGTTCATCGCTGCTTGCAGCTTTAATTATTATTGTTGTCGTCAAATGCTGTATTTGCATAATATTGAAACATTTGACAATTAAACTAGGAGGTAGCCCACTAATGTTTGCACATGACTGTAATTATACGCAACAATGATTTGTAAATATCCCACTGGCAAATAGCACAGTTTAAATTTAAAATCAAAACAGTATTTTCACAACTCAATAAATTATTGTAATAGATTAAAGTATTCAGATTATTAATAATGATTGCAAATTAATTATTTCAAAACAAAAAAGAGCACAAATATTGTCTTGGATTAATAGGAAGACTTTCTCTTTTGAATCATGCCTCTATGTTCTGCATAAGTCTTATTGATTTTATTAAGTCCGTTTAAGTGAGTGCATTCATGGATAATCCTTCCAACTGGATAAGTATAAATTTGATGAAGAAAAGTGAATACAAGGCACAATTTTTGTTGTGCCTTGTATTTACTTATTCCACTTCCCATTGCAAACCCACCCATGCAGTCCCCCAACCCACAAAAGCTGGGATTCTCATGCATCCGCACTGCGCACATCTCTTATGTAAACGAACACCTACATATACAGTGTGGTCACTTCTTTGGCAAACAGTGTTTCCTTTAAATTCTAATTTTGGCATGATTACTTTTAATCAAACGCTTTATAACGCTGCTGTGAAGCAACATTTTCACCACACCGATGCTTTTTCTAGGACGTATCAAGGTTAAGCATGTGTGGTCTTTCTGCAAGATTTATGAGTGGGTGCAGATACTGTATGCATGGATGTGGGTGTGTAGCTTTTTTCACACAACTGACCGAGTAGGTAAGCACGCCTAATGGTCCAGGGAAACATAATCAATGCATCCTTATCAATCTTAAATTTGGTTTGTTCAATATCTTATTTGCAAATGCTCTATTTGTGGCTAATTATGCTTTGATGTGGGAAAATGCTGTTTTCCCAGATGTATCACATACCAAAACTATGAAGTGAATTATTCAGATGTTTTACACTGGCATTTCTTGTTACACAAAGCATATTTTCCCACATAAGGACATGGTGCAACCCACATGAATTCCATCTTCTTAGCCGTGAAATAAAAGCAGTAAACATGTCATGCAATATTTTTTTTTGTAAAGAACAAGATAAATATAATCTTCCTCTCCTTGTATTAGCTCTTGTATATTATGTTCTGCAGGGAAGAGTGTATGCATTTATCCGATTTTCTTTTCACATATATCCGAGTTTCTATGAGGGACTAAATAGCCCAAATATGAGGTCTGATTTTTATTGATTTATTTCCTCAAAACTGACCTGGGCTACTTTTAATATGTGGCCTTAAACCAGCTATCTAATGTTATTCAGTGTGACCTCATTCTGAACAGTCGCATCACAATCTATCTGACGTTTACATCGGTATAATCTGACAGCTGTCACAGTTCAGTGTTGGTGGAAGCTTGGATGGAGCTTGGATGGAGCTTGGTTGTAACACAAAGTTTACCAACATGCCTTTCATCAGTTGGCACAACCGCTGAAATCAAGCAACCTTTAGCCTCGTACGTCCTTATGGTTTACAGGTTGTGGTGGTTTAACTGAATAAACTGAACCCATGTTTGTTGTGGCACTCTAGAGATGTTCCACTGTGCAGCTATACAAATCTAGATATTGTGGTTTAAGTAATATAATACTAAAAAACTGCTAAGTTGCTAACCACATGACCAACCAGTCTTTGTACAGATTAGGCTACATAGAATGGATCAATATGCAAGTATCCACCTCTCACCCTTTTTAGGAATATCTTAAATGACTGCTTCCTTTCTCAGAGGAAGTGCTTGTGCTGGAATGATGTTTCCAGGTTTGACGATATGTGGCCTGTGTACTTTTTGAAAACAGGGCTGAAGGAGCTAATGCTAATGCTTCAAGCTACTAAGATGTTTAACCAAGAGTAACCTGGTCGACGCTCTTGGCTAACTCTCTTGTTTTACACTAACGTTACTGTTGCGTGTTGATGGTAAAAGAGCCAGGACACTGTTCTTCTGATTCAAAAAATGAATATTTCTTCCAATTTCATATTTAGATGATCAGACAAAAACGTCGGCAGTTAGCGCCACAGCTAAGGCTGGGCGATTTATCGAGATTTTAATATATATCGATATATTTTCAAACGCGATATGGTACGAGACAATATCGTTTATATCGATTTAAAAAAAAAAAAACATATTTTTTTTTTCCTTTTTTTTTTTTTTAATGATTTTGATATAGTTTATTTTGTGACAAATTGACTTGAATGTTTTATTTGAGATTTGCACAAATGTTTTGTTATTTGCACAACTGTCAACCTCAGTGGAAAAGTCTGCCTGTTACTGTCTACATTGTATTAATTGCACAGTGTATTTTAATTTAATTGTTATGCAGGAAAGGGATATTTGTTTTATTTTATTCAAGAAGCATTTTTATTCTATATATGCGGACAGTTTATTTTTATTTAATTTGTTTTATACATTTTGATATTGTGCAGACCTCTGTTAATAAAGGTACCTGTGTGACATTTGGCACGAGGCTTTGTATTAAAACTGACTGTTTTTTTAAGGGTTTGCCTCAGAAAAAAATGAAGCTAACAGAGATGCTATGCTATAATGCTTTGGGGGAAACCCCAATTATGTCACAGAAAAAATATCGATATATATCGAGTATCGCCATTTAGCTAGAAAATATCGAGATATGACTTTTGTTCCATATCGCCCAGCCCTAGCCACAGCGGTCAAAAACCTTTTGCCCTTCCAGGTCTAACACCTGCTAAACAACAGTGACGTCACTAACTTTATACCTGACCCTCAGGTAAATGCGACATCCAAACAGAGTGAACAACAACGCATAACATATTTGGCTCCTATAAGGACATTGATGGGCTATCTTAAAAGCTGGAGGTATCGGCTCAGTCCCAAGTAGGCTACGTGTTTTTCTTGGACCATTGTCTAGCACATTGTTGGTAAATGAACTGTTTGTGTTAGAGCTCCACATTTCCATTATTTTCACATTACCCATAATGTTATTGTAGAGGCCTTGTTTGTGACAAGCATAGCTTCTGGTGGGATGCAACATTTTTTATCCAGCCTCAAGTTCAGAGGAAATGCATTTACTTTGCACAGATTAGGTTTCAAATTAAACTTCTACAGCACGAAGTCTAAGCAATCAGACCTTTCCCAGTAGCTCACCAGAACTCATTTCTTTTAGCAGGTTTAATTATATTTAATGGCAAAGTTGGGCTCTGCATATCTGCTGGAAAACAAGGTCCATTCCTCATAAATTCATTATTCTGTTTGGTCGGAGTAGAAGGTTGTGCTTAAGGCAAGTAAATGTCTTGTGTCATTTATTGAAATGCAGAGAGTGAAATTTTCTGAGGTGTTTTGTTTTGATTAGACTGCAGAGAAAATTATCCATTGAGACAGAGTTAATTAATTACAATCAACCTGTAAAACAGCCACGGGCTCCCTGAAGGAGTTTTGTTTTTAGATTTGTTAAAATAAATCTGAATTAGCTGTGAATGGGTGCAAAGACATTTCTAAAGTTTCATATGTGTATACGTATATAGAAAAGACAGAGACCCAAATCCATATCTCTGTGTTTTATGATCACATTTTTGTGTAAGACTGAAGTTTGAGAAGAGGAAAATCTATGCTGACTTTTATATTGTTTTGTTTCTAAATAATTATATGATTTTAATCACTACATACGCCCAGAGATTATGGGAAATTTGAATCATTGTTGCCTTACGGATATTATTCCTGCTGTTTGTTTCTGTTCTCACTGATGTCATGGATATTGCTTTCTTTTACTGGCCGGCACCGAAATATTCAATCAAATCCTGTTTGTGCATGAGATCAAAGAATCATGCTAGCAGGATACACAAGATACAACATCACATGGCATGATTTTATTGGTTGAGTCAAAGCGCAATGGGTGGATCAAGAAGTACATGAAGTTTCATCACTTTTCTAAGGAAGGGCTCAGTGAAACGACAAGGACGAAACTGATTCTATAATGGATGAAATGCATTTTTGCATCAAATCAGCTTAGTATGTAGCCTGACCTGCACTTCCCAAGAAATGTAAGGCATCGGGTTAACTTTGACTGCGATGAATGTGATCTGTCTACCTGTTAGTGATGTAGTTTCCCTTCTGTGTGTTTCTTTGAAAGCGGATACATTGCTGTATTGAAAGTATGATTTGCTGTTGGTCAACATATAAAGGCTCTGACCCACATAGAATATGCTCTATTGCCATGTAGGAAATAAATAAAAAAAACTGCAGCACTGTGGAAAAGACCCCATACTGCCTTCCAGCATTTGCAATGTAATTGCAGCCCACACTCACAACAATGGAAATATATATGCCAGCTTGACATGCTATGGAAAAGCATATATCCTCCCCAAAGCCATATATTTTCTTTTTTATTCACTGAAAGCTTAGATAGATTTTCAAGCATTATCCCTTTATCCTTGTCACTAGGTTGTCACATACACCAGCAGGACTATAAGAACATCATTGGGTCTGGATAAATGGGCTCTAATTGTGTCAAAGAGAAGCAAAATGGTGACAACTGAGGGGGGCCAAAGTACCAGAGGTCAACATATCAGATGCTGAGGAGAGCTTCAAATTCTTCGGGATCCCACAAGTAAATGGCAACTATGAGCAGCACAAGAACACGCAGGCCTCAAGCCTAAGAAAAGACATCACCTGTGGACCTGCAGTCAATCCAGCACACAGTAGTGGGAAATAAGATGCTGGCACATAAGGAATACCAGGAATGCCAGAATCAAGTGGCTGGAGTTGTGCAGAGCAACACCTGTACATAGAATAGGTATGAACTCCCAAAGTCAAGATGGGAGATACCTCCAAGAGTGGTGGACGATGAAAGAGAATGGATCCTGTGGGATTTCCAAATCCAAGTCCATGTCTGGAGCTGCAAAAAATCAAAAGTCTTGTATAAGCCTTAGAATGAAGGCAACACATGCTGCATGTTTCTATATTAGTGGGGGAAATTTTTTTTTTTTATTATGCACTTCGAGAAAAAAGTCTAAATGTTGAGAAAAAAATCGAAATGTTGAGAAAAAAGTAGAAATGTTGAGAAAAAAGTCGAAATGTCGAGGAAATAGTCAAAATTTCATGAAAAACTCTAAATGTTGAGAAAAACATCGAAATGTTGACAAAAAAGTCGACATGTCAAGATTAAAAAGGAAAGGAAAAAGGAAGAAAAAAAGGAAAAAAGGGAAAAAAGAAGAAAAAGGAAAAAAAGAAGAAAAAAAGAGAAAAAAAAGGAAAAAAGAGAAAAAAAAAAGAAAGGAAAAAAAAAAGGTCAAACATTTTTGAAAAAGCTCCAGGAGCCACTAGGGCGGCGCTAAAGAGCCGCATGCGGCTCTAGAGCCGCGGGTTGCTGACCCCTGTTGTAGACGTAGCAATCCTAAGCAACAGCAACATCAAAAGGAATCTGAGAAGCTGGAAAAATACCAAGGATTAAGGGGCAAGACAGAAACAAAGTGCAATGTAAAGGCAACAGTGGTGGCAGCGGTAGCTGGAACATTCTGACCTGTGACCTCCAAACTGGGAGAGTGGCTCCAGCAGATCCCTTCCCGTCCAATATAGATGGTCTAATTCAGTCCAAATTATATTCTGAGAACGTCCAATTCATAATATAGTTAATTCTAACTGAGTCCAAAATTGCAGTGGAGGCAAGAGGAGCAGGTCAGTACGAGATGTGATGCCTATCCATGCAGAATTCTCTGGAGCTGTTGGAGGATGCGTGTGTCCCTTTTTCAATTATGTCTCGCTCACAGAGCTATTCTCTGGTGTGCTACTGTATATGCAAGAGCCTATTTCTTCTGTTTCACTCGCAGCAGAGTAATTAAAGCGCAGCTAAATTACTTTGTGTGGTTATTTGTGAATCCCTGTTAGACACGGACCATTCAAAAGAGTCTGCCTGTTTGTAAGTTCATACTATTACAGCCTTATTCATTTACTTATTACTATTTCATCTTACTTTCATTTTTTTTTTTTTTTTCGAAAAAGTTCACATGTGTATGTTCTTTTCTCCTGAGAATAAGTCATGGTTTCAATGTACACTACATATAGACATAAAAAGTGAAGGTGACTTACAGAGGTCGTTAATGATACAATGATGAAGAGGGAAATAAACTCTTTTTTTTGATAGCCCAACCATGTCTTACTATGGTTGGACACAGAAACAACCCAATAACCAGTTTTGATAAACGCTTTTAAGGTAACACGATTCAGTTGGAGG
Source organism: Cololabis saira (assembly GCF_033807715.1). Classification (NCBI taxonomy): domain Eukaryota; kingdom Metazoa; phylum Chordata; class Actinopteri; order Beloniformes; family Belonidae; genus Cololabis; species Cololabis saira. The sequence continues at coordinate 4,989,479 of NC_084591.1, forward strand.
TTTCACGTTTTCCAACACCAAATGTATGCATTCTGAACCATAATGTTTGGTAGAAACATATTGTTTTAACCAGTGTGCAAAATACCCGTCCATATTCGGGGGGGTCCCTAACTCCCTAACCCCTAACTTTTTTAAACAGTGTGGCCCTATGCAATAAACCAATACAACCAGCCTACTATAGCATATGACAAATACACGCACACTTTTAACCATTTTAGATGCACGTTGTTTTTCTAACAGGAGGCAAAATTGTGCATTACGATGCAGAATGTTATTTACAAATTAAATCTGATAATTAAAATAAATAAAAGACATTAATTGGCACCACACTGGTGCACAGTACACTTAATGAATAAATGCCAGGTGTAGGACACTGGCGCACGACCAGTGCATTGCAGAAACGAATAAACAAATAAAATAGGCTAATATTTTTTTTTAGATAAATACAAAAAAATACAATGAAAATGAATTGTGCATTCAAATAACAGTAATAACAACAAATTCCACTATCGGAGACATGCAATCAGTGCACTTAAACAGATCCTCAGCCTGCACAATGATGACTGATTATTTAACGTTATGTAACCATCCAGGAAATTATGTTTTAAAACAGCTGTGTGAACACAAATGCAAAATCATCATGCAAAATAAAAAATAAAAAAACATGATGGCTCTCAACAGGTAGGTTCATGCAGCTTACACATTCACAAATCACACTCATAACAGGCCATAACGCAAAATAATAATAACAATAATTTAAAAAAAACATTAGCTCTCAGGTGGGTTCAGGCCATATTAAGCAGGCTGGCCTCTTACCTTAAGTTAAAGCAAGTCACTGCTAGCAGCGGGGGCGCAGTAGGATCTGCCCGGAGCACTAGGCCTCGACTTACCTTCCTTCACCAGAGGTTGGGAGAGGAACGGGACCCTCTGTTGTGACATCGTCTCTCTCCTCATCTCTGGCTGCTACTGACACCTTTTTTGATGTGAACCCAAAGTGTGAAAGTGACACACTCTGAGTTAGCTTCTGTTTAGCCATGTTATTGTGGCATCTCAACTAGCCGGCCGGTCATTGCGCTGTGCTGGCGCACATGGCTAATTTGCATATATAAAGGGGCAGGACTTGTGTTAAACCAATAAAAGTTTTGAATTGTGAATACTTGATATGGCGATCTCTTAAACATACTGTATTTAATTGACCATTAGTGACAATCAAATGATCATATTATATTATATAGCCTAATTTATTTATTTTTTTGACAACATTGAGACCCCCCCTAAATTTGGCTTTTGAGTCCTTCAGGGGGGCTCAAGGGTTAATCGGGGTGGTCGGACCCCCCCGAACCTCCCCCCTATTTAGCACTCTGGTTTTAACCCAGACTGCCTTTTTTGCCACATCTCATGGAGTTTTTTTCTTTGTTTTTGTCCTTAACAATGAATAACCATTGGTGAAAGAAGACTGCACTAAAATACAACCAAACAATGACTGAAAACCTTTACAACCATAACTGGAATGAAGAATTTCAAAATGCAACAATTCTTCTGTATCAAGACAAACAGGAATGTTGTAAGAAATTCTGCTTTGCACGTGTCATGATGCCACTTGTCTCTGAATACCAATAAAGGTGTTTTCCCCCTCAGACATTCGTCAGTTTCAATGAAGAATCCAGGACCATGACAACTTATAGATTTTGTGTCCACCACATGGAAAGCCACCTCTTAACCTGCCATGGCCTCCGTGGTGCCAGAAAGTTATTTCAATGCAGTTTATACAAACTAGTAGGTAAAGGTGCCAATGGGTAGCAATGGCTGCCACTGGTGATGTCTTTCTCCTAAGGCATTGTGTTATCAAACACCTCAATGTCCCAGACCAAAACATCTGCTTTGATAAATGTGTTTACAAGTCATTTGATCATGAGTCACTGCTGCTAATGCCGAGTTAAGTTAAATCAACTGTCCAAAGTAAAAGTACTACAGTATTCCTTCAAATGAATTTGGCAGCAGGGCCGCCGCAAGGGGTGTGCGAACCGTGCAACCGCACGGGGCCTCGCGCCCCAGGGGGCCTCGCGCTATGGGCCGTTTTTTTTTTTTTTTTTTTTTTTTCAAAATTTTATTTTTTTTTCACATTTTTTTTTTCAAAATTTTTTCGTTTTTTCCGTTATAAATATCAACAGTCACGTTCCATTACAGACCTAAATGTGTACTAGTCTGTGCATATCAATAAATATATGTGCAATGATGCGCGTGTCTGTTGTTCAATACAACTGCGTCAGACCAAGCGCAGACACAAGCTGCTCTGATCCAGACGGTGGAGTTGGAACAAACTGTCACACAATGTCGAGAGAACGGGACAGATTCAGGAAATTTCCATCAGGGGATGAAAAAAGAAAAAAACTAAAGAAAATGGAAGATTTTAATGCCTCTCTGAAAGGCTCGTTTGATAAATTTGTTACAAAAATCACCGATCCGACCGGGTCTCAAGCAGCCGTGGGGCCCCGCGTCGAGGCAAGAGATGATGAGGCAGGGGAAGGTATCCAGTATTTTGCTAATTGGAGAGTTAAAATTGCGCATATAGACACCCGATCCGACCCGAAAAACCCAAAAATTTCGCCCGCGCGTGAGCGTAGCGAGTGTGCGAGGGACCCCTGGCCATTTCGCACAGGGCCTCGCAAATCTCCCAGGCAGCTCTGTTTGGCAGTGATATCCGAGCATGGCACTTTAATCTTTGTCCTGATGTATAAAACTTTAAAATTCAAAGAGTGTGTACTTTCTTTCTTCCAGGACAGTCATGGTTTAGTTAGGCTTAAGTATTAAAAATTACGTTATGATTTATAGACCACTTCTATATGTCTAGGACAAGACTATTAATGCCTTTTAGTATACATAGGCTTTTATGTGAAACGTGGTCGTGACGTCTACTCTGTACTCTGACAGTGATGTGTTTTAATAGTTGCATGTTTTTCATGCGACACTTTTTAATGTGTTAATTTATTCTCATAATCTATATTCTGTCTGCAGCACAGTGTTTTTTTTATCTTCAGTGATCATACATATTTGAAACTTTTGAGTTTCTCTTCGTGTTAAAGAACTGGAGTTGGGTAATTTCTTGCCCACGACATCTTGATCTCTGCAGTGGGGTAAATCTCAAATCCTGTCAGGTCCAGGATTAAAGGATTATGGAACAGATTTTTTGCAACTAATGTTGCAAGTGTGCGTGTATTTATGTGTGTGTGTATGTAATATGTGTGTGTATGTGTATATATATATATATATATATATATATATATATATATATATATATATATATATTTATATATATATATATTTCTCAGGTTCCTTTTTCCTGATGTTTCCATCGGTGGAGATGGTGCTGTCCTCTGCTGCTCTTTCATTCTCCACCACCTTGGGAGATGTTTCCTGTTACGAACTCGGGGTCTACAGTCTATAATCTGTATAAATGTTTCTTAACACTATACCAGCTACTTGGTTACGGCGTTCCATGTATTCTTTTCCTAAATATCGCTGTGGAGATCAAACAGCTTTTTTGAACCAGGCTGTAAGTTTTTTTTTATTTTTTCAGAGAAGCAGAATTTTTTATGTTCTTATTGTTGATCATACAGATACAATTATATTCTTTTTTATACAATATAAAAAAGAGTAATGCAAGTGTAATGCAATTCGGGAGGTTGCTGTGATCTTCTAAAAAAAAAAAAAGAGACAGAAGTTTATTTCTTGAGGTCACCGTGCCCCTGAAAATTTTCATCCAGTTCTAGGAATCGACCCGGTGTAGATGCCTTTTTTTTTCTTCTTTCTTGCCACAAAAAGTCATAACTTCAGATGAATATTGGACTTTTTTTTTTTTACCAACTAGAATTTGAAGATGTCATGAATTTAAATAAATTCATTCATAATTGACACAACGAATCCTTTAATTCTGTTTATTGCCACAATACAGACAAAAGTCTGTTTTTCAACACATCAAAGGGATCTGATGCATCATTGACGAGGCTCCGGGCTTCTGTGGTTCATTCGTTCTGTGAATCTACCATTTCTGTTCCCTGTAGGGGAATAAAATGTGTAAAAACTCTAACCTGCTCATGAAGCTAAACATTAAGGTGCAGACTCAAGGTTCGACCTTGAAGACAGCATATATGAATTTCTGCTTGCTTGTAGGTTATCTTAATACATCCACAAAATGAGATTTCTGCAATATTGTACATTCATTGCAAGACACCTTGTATAACATGGATGTAATAAACAAGAGCAGGACTTGATGTTTGATGTGAGATTCTCACAGTTAATAAATCATAAACTGCAGCACACAGCTGCAGAACTACTTCCTTCCCTGTCTACATCTTCCTTATCCTGACAACTGCTGGCAGACATCATATAAACAAGGCTGCTCCTGGAACATCGTGGAACATTCGTATTTGTTTAAATCCTTAACATATTGTTTTGTAGATCTTACTTCCATATATGTTTGTTCTCTCTGTATCACAGTGATCAGGGGCCTCATTTAAAATGGACTGCGTAGGAGTCATACTAAAAGTGCACGTACGCCCAAAAGCCGAAAATGCCGGGCGCAAAAAAAAATCCGGATCTATAAAACCGCGTGCACGCAGACTTCCACGCAATGTTCCCTTTATGAATCACAGTCCACCTGGAAAGCTGCGCAGCTGACTCCGCCCCATATCCCGCCCTCAACACGCCCATAAATCCATATGGATGAGCCTACTGAGCATGCGCAGTGGCTTCCTGCAGCCTGTTAGGGATGAATCCGGATGAATGCGTCAGAATGAATGAACGTGTCGAGCCACCGTGCCACTGAATTTCGCTGAGATTGTGTTGTGGATGATGTGGAGAGAGGACAGTGAAACGAGATTATTTGGTGGTCACAGTAAAAGTAGGAAAAGTATATAAATAGTATAAAATAAAGCGAGTGAGTGGCAGCACGTCGTTGCTGCCCGTTAGTGCCACGATCGCACGACGCAATTTCCACTGGGGGCAGGGGGAACATGTCCCCCCCACTTTTCAAAATGATGTATTTGTCCCCCCCACTTTTTACAGTTTAAAAACTAACGGTAGGCTCAGCAAATCATCAAGACACTCGGGACGGCGGCCCGGCAGCCCCCGCTCCCCCTCCTCCCTCCCGTCTCCCCTCAGAGCTGCTCTAGGCTGTTTTATGGTTCCGCGTTATACCAACGCAGAGCCTACGGCGTAGGGTACGCGGCGACGCGCACCCTACGCCGGACCCTACGGCGTAGGCTCTGCGTTGGTGTGACGCAGAACCATAATTCCGGCTTAAAAGTAAACAACATGAGCGCACGTACCTGTGCATGACAGGCAGACACACACGGGGAGAAGAGACTATTTCTTTAATTTTTATTTTTCAAAAAACTTATCCTTATGAACGCAATTGTTATATAGTCCAACTTTCCTTATTTTATTCAGAACACTTTCTTTTTTCCTCTTCGGCGTGGAGTAGTGGGTTCGCCCCCCCCCGCCGCCGCCTGCTCCGTTATCAGCACTATTTTATTATAAGTCTGATATATGATGACATTATTAAGAGTATGACATGAATCTGGCTTCATTTCACCACCTCACAGCCTGCGTCGCCAGTTCCCCGTGTCTTAAGTAAATTCTTACGGGAGGGTCAGGGTTGCCGTAAAGATACGCAGATTTTTTGGTTAGTTTTTTCTTTTTAGATCCGAGGATTTGCGTAGATGGCGGCTTCCGCAACTTTCAGGCGCTTTTTCTGCGCAAGCAAGCTTTATAGATGAGGCCCCAGGACCCTATTATCGCTGGATTCCACGTAAGCAAGCGTACTGTAGTTGATGCAGCACGATCATGGCCTCCGTTTGAACTTTGCTTTAGTTATCACTTGCAAGTTTTAACAAAACAAGTCTATACCAACATCTAACTTTGGGTTTGACAGTGTACGATCACGATTGCTCAAACATTGGGAAAATATAAAGTATATAGTGTAAATTAAAAAAATAATGCTATTCTTATTTGCAAATATCACGAACAGATCAAATGCTTACACTGCAGAAAAAAAATATTCTATGGCAGAAAAGCCTCCCATAGAAAGTCGTCAGGTGGGGATGTTTAGCATTTTGTAGGTCATATGTTTGTAATGGATGCAGTACAGTATTTGGTTAACCATTTGTAGCAAGCTCGTTGCCACTGGGGCCGACCGACAGGACAGAGGACACAGGGTTTCGTGTAGGAACTCCTTTATTCAATCACACCGTCACATCGGGCCTCCCCTGACCGGGGGGTGCACGGGTGGGCGCGGCGGCGGGGCGGCACCATTCCCAGGTGTCTATGTCTTATGTTGTCAGTATGAATGGGAGGATGTTGGACCGTTTCCCCCTCCGTCTGGGGGCTCCGGCGGCGCCGGGGGCGCCCGTGGAGGTACGGTGGGGCCCTGGCCCGGCTCGGAGGGCCGGCCCGCGTCTACTGGATGGCCGGTGGGGGGGCGCGGGTGTCTTATCAGGGCCGGCTTTGCTGGTCCTGCCTCCTGGCTTCGGCCTCCGCTCCCCCTCCTTCCCCCCCTACACGATTCATATGCACATAGGCGAAGGGCGGGGGGCCCGGGTCGTGGGGGGCATTGTCCCGCGTGGCCCGGCACTCCCCGCCTCACGGTTTTAACAGCAAAATAGACACTGCACATTCAACACTTAATAAAGACATTTGACAGGGACACTGTCATGGTTGGTTTGCTTAGAACCCAAGTGCAGGAGAGAGAGGGAGGCTGGAGGCGGGAGTTCTCAAAAACAAAAGGGATTTATTCCATAAAAAGGCAAAAACAAGGCGCTGCAGAGCAGGATCAAAAACCACAAGTAACCAAGAACAAAACTGGGAGCACATGGAGGAGGGAACAGTACGGACCGACAGGGAACCAAGGAATGACAAGACAAGATATACTGAGGGGATAACGAGACAAGACGAGACACAGGTGCGGACACAATCAGGGCAGATGGGACACAGGCGGGGCAAGACAGAACTGAAACTAAAACTGGGAGGAAGTGTCAAAACCCTGACAGTACCCCCCCCTCAAGGGACAGATCCCAGATGTCCCCAGAGTCCTAACCCAGGGTGGGCGGAGGGGGCCTGGAGGAGGGCCCAAGCCACACACGGCCAAAGTTCCGGGGGCCGCCCTCGGGACCGGGCAGACCAGCGAGACAGCTCGGGGGGACGTCCCCGAGGCCTAGGCCTGGGTCTTGGCGGGGGGCATGACGGGGGTTCTTGGCGGGGCTCAGGAACCCGACGGGGCTCTGGGACCGCCTCAGGAACCGAGGGCTGCGGGGCCGCCTCAGGAACCGAGGGCTGCGGGACCGCCTCAGGAACAGAGGGCTGCGGGACCGCCTCAGGAACAGAGGGCTGCGGGACCGCCTCAGGAACAGAGGGCTGCGGGACCGCCTCAGGAACAGAGGGCTGCGGGACCGCCTCAGGAACCGGAGTCGGGGCTGACAGGATGCGGCGAGCCGGAACAGGAGCAGACAGGATGCGGGGAGCCGGAACAGGAGCAGACAGGATGCGGGGAGCCGGAACAGGAGCAGACAGGATGCGGGGAGCCGGCGTCGGGGGGCAGAGGATCCCCGGAGCTGCCCGAGTGGGGACCCGGGTCCGTGGCGCTGGCTGCGGGGGTACCCGGGTCCGAGGTGCCGGCTGCGGGGGTACCCGGGTCCGAGGTGCCGGCCGCGGGGGTACCCGGGTCCGGGGTGCCGGCTGCGGGGGTACCCGGGTTCGGGGCGCTGGCCCCCCCTCAAGGGACAGATCCCAGATGTCCCCACAGTCCACATCCAGGGCGGGCTGGGGGGGAACACGGGTCCTCGGAGCTGGCTGAGGGGGGACACGGGTCCTCGGAGCTGGCTGAGGGGGGACACGGGTCCTCGGAGCCGGCTGGGGGGGGGCACGGGTCCTCGGAGCCGGCTGGGGGGGGGCACGGGTCCTCGGAGCCGGCGGGGGGGGGGACACGGGTCCTCGGAGCCGGCTGGGGGGGGACACGAGTCCTCGGAGCCGGCTGGGGGGGGACACGAGTCCTCGGAGCCGGCTGGGGGGACACACGAACCCTCGGAGCTGGCTGAGGGGGGTCCGGGACCATCACCGGAGGAGGGGCTGATGCGTCCGGGACCACCACAGGAACGTGGGGACGTGCGTCCGGGACCACCACAGGAACGTGGAGAGGTGCGTCCGGGACCACCACAGGAACGTGGAGAGGTGCGTCCGGGACCACCACAGGAACCTGGAGAGGTGCGTCCGGGACCACCACAGGAACAGGGACAGGTTGGGGCTGGCGCTGACGCCGTTGCCTCTGCAGGCTCCTGGGCCCACCCAGAGCCAGGCGTGTTCCCCAAAAGGGGTCCCAACACTCACGCACGTTTTTAGCCGCTTCACGGCAGAGGAAGTCCAACATGGTGAGGTACTCTCCCGCTGGGTCCACCTGGTCGGTCCGTTCTGTCATGGTTGGTTTGCTTAGAACCCAAGTGCAGGAGAGAGAGGGAGGCTGGAGGCGGGAGTTCTCAAAAACAAAAGGGATTTATTCCATAAAAAGGCAAAAACAAGGCGCTGCAGAGCAGGATCAAAAACCACAAGTAACCAAGAACAAAACTGGGAGCACATGGAGGAGGGAACAGTACGGACCGACAGGGAACCAAGGAATGACAAGACAAGATATACTGAGGGGATAACGAGACAAGACGAGACACAGGTGCGGACACAATCAGGGCAGATGGGACACAGGCGGGGCAAGACAGAACTGAAACTAAAACTGGGAGGAAGTGTCAAAACCCTGACAGACACGTAGTTCGGGAGGGGGGGGGGGGGTCGGTGTCAAATCGATACTTGGCCCTCCCCCTCCCTGTTTTTATGGCATTAATCACATGCACTCAACACCAGGGGCGGGAGGGGGTCCCACATCACCCGCGTTCCCTCACCGGCCTGGGATAGGTGGGTCGGGATACCCGGGCCCGGCGGGGCTCGCCGTGCGGCCTGGGGTGCCTTCTGGCGGTGCTGGACCCCCCCGGGGAGGGGGAAACGGTGCGTGATTGTGTGTCTGTGTCGGTGAGAATGCGGTATGGAAGGGTCCTGCCATGGAGGATTTGGGCCTCCATTGGCAGGACATCAAAACTTAATAATTTATCAATATTATATTATACAAAGATGGTTATTATTATTATTATTATTATTATTATTAGTATTATTATTATGTATAGTATATCATATTATTATTAGTATAGATATCGGATGAATGAATGGGATGCCTGGGTCTGGGGCCCTCCGTTATCGGGCCTGCACGGGTGTCGCCCTGTTGGGGGGTTCCCTCTCTCCAGGCCTGTTTCCGGTCCCCCCCGCTGCCTCTGTGGCGGGGCACCCCTCTGGTCTTGGAGGGCCACTTTCGTGGGGGGCGGGTGCGCCTGCCCGCGTCGGCGGCCGGGGCGGCTCTGTCTCTCCGGGCAGGCTGGCCCCCTGCCGGGTGGGGGTCATTGGCCTGAAGGGTGAGGGCCTCCTGGCCGCGTGTCCAGCCCGGACCGGGTGGCCGGGGATTGCCTGGGTCGCGGTCCGCCGCCGCGGGATCCCTGGCTGCTTCTACCCGCGCCGTGGGGGCCCCCGCCTGCGGACCCCCTCGGCCGCCGCCGGCATATACATGCATATACACAAACATACACAGCCACACAAACATACACACACACACACACACACACACACACACACACATAGACATACACACTGGCTTGTTCACCTGCATGCTGGCTCTCTAGTTTTTGGGGTTAGGTAGCGGTAGCGGTAGCTTAGCTCAGACTGCGATCAGATCTCAAGATTTAGGTCGATTGCTGTTGTTGTTTTGGTTGGCTCCGTGCCGGTTTCGTGTTTTGTTTGTGGTTTTTTGTTGCAGATTTCCAGTGCCTGACGTATGTTTCCGTGTGTTCCTGCTTCCTGGATTGGCAGTGGATGTAATATATACGTAATATATCTATCACATCAGCATGTGTTCTTTTGATTGGTGGCCAGCTGACATCACTTTTGTTACTTAGCTCTGTATTGAACCTAGTGGAGCCTAGAGTCTATTTTAAAGTAAATACATTTTATTGTGCTGTCCATCATACTAAGAGACTGCAGCTGGGTTGGCCTGGAAGGGTCCGAGGAAGAAGCTTAGCTGCAGAGCAGGCAGTTTGTGCTAACTGAGCATTGACTAAACGCAGCAGATACTTCTGATGTTGCCACCACAATGACATTCAAAACTAGAAGTCGCTTGGCAGTAGTTCTCGAGCAGCTCATCAATTTCACAGGAGTGGATCAGTTGGAGGACCCAACATACAGAACATATTTTCTTTTAAAAATATTTTTTTTCTTCTTTATATTTATATTTTTACTCTTTAAGATTTGCAAATGGTGTCTTTTTTGTTTTTTGTTGCTGCACCGTAAGGCCTTTGAGGATGACAATTTTGATCCGGTATTGTGTTGCACATGTCAGAATTGCCAATAAAGTTAAATTGACTTGACTTGGAGGAGCCAAAAGCCACAGTGGATTTTTTTAGGAGGTCAACTATGGAGCCAAATCAAGGCCAAAAGTTGCAGTAGAAGTATGATTCAACACTGTATATACACACCATATTCACGTGATGTGCAGTGGAAAAAACTGATATTAGTGACACATTTCTTTTTAAAAAGCTGTTTTAGACCGTACTTGGCACCAATCGCAGTATAAAAGCAATAAACTATGCCAGACTGTACAGTTCAACAGCCACACTTTAAAGTTTGACATTTCCCACTTCCACATACTATGTCAAACTTTAAAGTGTGGCTGTTGAACTGTACAGTCTGGCATAGTTTATTGCTTTAATACTGCGATTGGTGCCAAGTACGGTCTAAAACAGTTTTTTAAACAGAAATGTGTCACTAGTATCCGTTTTTTCCACTGCCAATCATTGAAAAAAAGATCTGAAACTGAAATAAAAGATCTGAAACTGAAAAAAAAAGATCTGATACTGAAAAAAAAAAAACAAGTTTATGATCAAAACTTGAATTTTCAGGTTCAAATCTTAGTTTTTCAATTACAATTTTATTTTCAAATTAGCAAAAATTTGGCCTTGATTTGGCTCCATAGTCAACTGGGACCTGTAAGCATCGGCCGACAACTCCAGCAGGATTGCCTGACTGCAATGGGTCTAACCCTGTAAACCACAGGTGGGGAACCAGAGCGTTAGTGTCAATATCCAATGAGGAACATTCTTGTCCTTTTATTCATTAAAAAAATCTAGTTGTAGCTGCATAATTAGTGGCCTTGCAAGATTCCGAATCTTTGCAAAATATTTAGTCCGCTTCTTAAACCTTAGTCTTTAGCCGTCATATGCCGGTCTTAAAAGTCTTTCCAAAGGTTTTTGCAAAGTTGTCTGGTTGTGCGGTCAAAATTACTGGGAATCTCTTCTTTCTGATCACCTTTATGAAACTTCCACTTAAGTTCCAGTTACTGTACTCCAAAATCCTGTTTCATGGACTTATAAGAGTCTCTCTGACCTGTCCAGAGTGCACCTCCGCCTTTCATTCAAAGAAAGCTAGGATAGGCTCCAGCAGAGCCTGGTGACCCTGGGTAGGATTAAGCGGTTATAGATAATAGCTGGATGGACCGTTATCCGTTATCGGGCCTGCACGGGTGTCGCCCTGTTGGGGGGTTCCCTCTCTCCAGGCCTGTTTCCGGTCCCCCCCGCTGCCTCTGTGGCGGGGCACCCCTCTGGTCTTGGAGGGCCACTTTCGTGGGGGGCGGGTGCGCCTGCCCGCGTCGGCGGCCGGGGCGGCTCTGTCTCTCCGGGCAGGCTGGCCCCCTGCCGGGTGGGGGTCATTGGCCTGAAGGGTGAGGGCCTCCTGGCCGCGTGTCCAGCCCGGACCGGGTGGCCGGGGATTGCCTGGGTCGCGGTCCGCCGCCGCGGGATCCCTGGCTGCTTCTACCCGCGCCGTGGGGGCCCCCGCCTGCGGACCCCCTCGGCCGCCGCCGGCATATACATGCATATACACAAACATACACAGCCACACAAACATACACACACACACACACACACACACACACACACACACACACACACATAGACATACACACTGGCTTGTTCACCTGCATGCTGGCTCTCTAGTTTTTGGGGTTAGGTAGCGGTAGCGGTAGCTTAGCTCAGACTGCGATCAGATCTCAAGATTTAGGTCGATTGCTGTTGTTGTTTTGGTTGGCTCCGTGCCGGTTTCGTGTTTTGTTTGTGGTTTTTTGTTGCAGATTTCCAGTGCCTGACGTATGTTTCCGTGTGTTCCTGCTTCCTGGATTGGCAGTGGATGTAATATATACGTAATATATCTATCACATCAGCATGTGTTCTTTTGATTGGTGGCCAGCTGACATCACTTTTGTTACTTAGCTCTGTATTGAACCTAGTGGAGCCTAGAGTCTATTTTAAAGTAAATACATTTTATTGTGCTGTCCATCATACTAAGAGACTGCAGCTGGGTTGGCCTGGAAGGGTCCGAGGAAGAAGCTTAGCTGCAGAGCAGGCAGTTTGTGCTAACTGAGCATTGACTAAACGCAGCAGATACTTCTGATGTTGCCACCACAATGACATTCAAAACTAGAAGTCGCTTGGCAGTAGTTCTCGAGCAGCTCATCAATTTCACAGGAGTGGATCAGTTGGAGGACCCAACATACAGAACATATTTTCTTTTAAAAATATTTTTTTTCTTCTTTATATTTATATTTTTACTCTTTAAGATTTGCAAATGGTGTCTTTTTTGTTTTTTGTTGCTGCACCGTAAGGCCTTTGAGGATGACAATTTTGATCCGGTATTGTGTTGCACATGTCAGAATTGCCAATAAAGTTAAATTGACTTGACTTGGAGGAGCCAAAAGCCACAGTGGATTTTTTTAGGAGGTCAACTATGGAGCCAAATCAAGGCCAAAAGTTGCAGTAGAAGTATGATTCAACACTGTATATACACACCATATTCACGTGATGTGCAGTGGAAAAAACTGATATTAGTGACACATTTCTTTTTAAAAAGCTGTTTTAGACCGTACTTGGCACCAATCGCAGTATAAAAGCAATAAACTATGCCAGACTGTACAGTTCAACAGCCACACTTTAAAGTTTGACATTTCCCACTTCCACATACTATGTCAAACTTTAAAGTGTGGCTGTTGAACTGTACAGTCTGGCATAGTTTATTGCTTTAATACTGCGATTGGTGCCAAGTACGGTCTAAAACAGCTTTTTAAACAGAAATGTGTCACTAGTATCCGTTTTTTCCACTGCCAATCATTGAAAAAAAGATCTGAAACTGAAATAAAAGATCTGAAACTGAAAAAAAAAGATCTGATACTGAAAAAAAAAAAACAAGTTTATGATCAAAACTTGAATTTTCAGGTTCAAATCTTAGTTTTTCAATTACAATTTTATTTTCAAATTAGCAAAAATTTGGCCTTGATTTGGCTCCATAGTCAACTGGGACCTGTAAGCATCGGCCGACAACTCCAGCAGGATTGCCTGACTGCAATGGGTCTAACCCTGTAAACCACAGGTGGGGAACCAGAGCGTTAGTGTCAATATCCAATGAGGAACATTCTTGTCCTTTTATTCATTAAAAAAATCTAGTTGTAGCTGCATAATTAGTGGCCTTGCAAGATTCCGAATCTTTGCAAAATATTTAGTCCGCTTCTTAAACCTTAGTCTTTAGCCGTCATATGCCGGTCTTAAAAGTCTTTCCAAAGGTTTTTGCAAAGTTGTCTGGTTGTGCGGTCAAAATTACTGGGAATCTCTTCTTTCTGATCACCTTTATGAAACTTCCACTTAAGTTCCAGTTACTGTACTCCAAAATCCTGTTTCATGGACTTATAAGAGTCTCTCTGACCTGTCCAGAGTGCACCTCCGCCTTTCATTCAAAGAAAGCTAGGATAGGCTCCAGCAGAGCCTGGTGACCCTGGGTAGGATTAAGCGGTTATAGATAATAGCTGGATGGATAAAACTCTGTGGTTTATGTCCTCCCTTTTTCAGAGTTGTTTCCATTCGGTGAAACGTCCTTGAGGCCCCAGGTCTTGTAGTGGCAGCTTTTTAATTACTTCCAAAGTAAGAACAATAACGAATGCCAAGGTCTCCTTTTACTATAATGGCCCACGTGGGCCAAAAAGCCTGAAGGCCTGAGGTTTGCTGAATGCAGGAACATTTTTAGAATTAAACAAAAAACCACCTCTTTTAACTCGGCTCAATTTTAAATAATTTATCTAAGTCTTAAGGTTTTTCCTTTTTTCCCATTAAACCAACACATTTGATTTGATTAGCTTTCGGTTTATTGTATTTGGCAAGCTACATATCATTGATTGTGATTCCTTTTAGGTTTGTACTGATTACAATTTCTCTGGGAAATTCCACAGCTCGGCTTTTGGTCTTTCTTTTGGCGAACACGACTTGATGGAGAAAAGCTCTAGTAATAACATTGTTTAGATACAGAACAAAAGTTATTCCACTGGTTATAGTGTGACTAAAAGTCACAATAAACGGAGAAGAAAAGCTTTCCTTAGCATTCTGGATTTAAAAGACAACCGAGGGATCTCAAGGGTTTTTCTGCAGTGGAATGAGTGAGCAGTGGGATTTTCTCAACCTCGTCTTCTCCTTGTGACTTAAATTTGTGAAAGCTAGGCAAAGCTGGTCGATTCTTTCCTCCTGAATGAAAGGAAAATCTTCTGTGGGCTCCTGTTGGGGAGAAAAAAAATTCAGCTTAGTAGTCTCTTAAATTGTGCTGTGTAGTTCTATTGTTGTATTGCTTATCCCCGAGGTTTTTCAAAATGTAATTTATGAGGAAATGCACTGTTCGGTTTTTTTTTTCTACAATTTCAGCATTTTAGGGTCTTAAAAACCATCTGAATTGATCCGAGTCCCATACTTGTTTGGCTATGTTTGCCTTAAAAATCAATGATTTGAAACATTACAGAAATCATATCTTTTAAAGTCACCCTGTTGCAGTATTATTCCTTCATGGAAAACTGTCCATAGTGATCAGTCACATTCTGTGCAACAGGGATGGTGCTGTCAAAGCCTATCTGAAAATATCCAGTTTTCTGCATCTGAAATATCCGGTGCGCTCATAAAAATGACATACCTTTTAAACGTAGCCTGTCATCTTAATAAGATGGTTTGGGTAACAGTCATGCAAAAATCCAATACCCACTCTTTTAATCCTGTGTTTGTGAGGAAAATACAAAAATGTCAAGTTTATATCAACAATACTAATATTATTTATCATAGTATTATCTATTTAACAACAATGAAGGAGAAAAGTAAAATGAATGGGCAATACTAAGTAACCCAATCTCTGCTCCCACATGATTGAGGAGTGTAAGTAGCAGCCAGGTGCTGTTGATGATTGGATCATCAGCAGGTGTGTAGCCGCGCGGCGGTTTGCTGGTTTGGAGCGGATGGTGTGAGTCACAGGCCAAGAGGGAAATACATATGCAATGGTCTTAGAGAACCTGTTATATATGTATATATGTGTGTGTGTGTGTGTGTGTGTGTGTGTGTGTGTGTGTGTGTGTGTATATATATATATATATATATTATATATATATATAATATATATATATATATATATATATATATATATATATATATATATACATATATATATATATATGTTATGGTTAATGTAGAAAAACGGCTATTTTGCAAAATAGCCGGCTAATGTGCAAAATAACCGTCAGGGCGGCTAATGTAGAAAAACGGCTATTTT